>NC_091565.1:41056156-41061156 GCF_042767895.1 Penaeus vannamei
AGGAGGGAGAGGGGGGAGGAGGGAGTTAGTGAGGTGAGTGAGAAAGAAAAAGAAAAACAAAACAAGAGACAAAGAAAGAGAGTGAAGAGAGAGAGGGAGAGAGAAAATTGAGAAGGAGAGAGAAAGTGAGAGAGGAGAGAGAGAGAGATAGAGAGAAGAGAGGAAGGAAAGAGAAAAAATAAAAAGAGAAAAAGAGAGAAAAAAGGAGGTGGGAGAGGGAGGAGAGAGAGAGAGAGGTGGGATGAGTGAATCATTAGGTGCGAAAGAAAGAGAGGGGAGAGAGGTGGCAGAGAGGGACATGTAGCCAGAGAAATAAAGATAGACAGAGAGACAGTTTAAAGAGACAAGAGAGGGAGGGAGAAAAAAGAAAGAGTAAGAGTGGGGGAGAGAGAAGAAGAAAAGGCAATCATAGGAGAGACAGAGAACCCTTATCCTCCCAGATCTTCTGACTATAGAGAGTGAGGGAATGGGGAGAAAGAAACAGGATGGTGCATAAGAAAAAGGAGACAGAAAGGGGGAGGGAGGAGGAAAGAGAGAAAGAGAGAGTGAGGAAGAGAGAGAGAAAAGGGAGAGAGGGGAGACGGGTAGATAGAGAGAGAGAGAGGAGGAGAGAGATAAAAAAGTCAGAAGAAAGGAGAGAAAGGAGCAGGAAGAGAGAGGGAGAGAAAGATAGGCAGGACAGGCATGGGGGGAGAGGGAGAGAGATAGAGGAATTGAGAGAGAGAGAGAGGAAAGAGGCAGACAGACAGAGAGAGAGAGAGGGAGAGGGAGGGGGAGAGGAAGGAAGATAATGAGAGAGAGATTTGGAGGAAAGATAGACAAACAGACAGAGAGAGAGAGAGCGAGAAAGAGAGAGAGAGAGAGAGAGAGAGAGAGAGAGAGAGAGAGAGAGAGAGAGAGAGAGAGAGAGAAAGAAAGAGAGAAGAGTGAGACACCAAAGGCAGACAGAAGTAGAGAGAGAGAGAGAGAGAGAGAGAGAGACAGAGAGACAGAAAGAAAAGAAATACGAAGGCGAACTGAGAGAAAGCGGAGCAGAGAGTAGAGAGAGAGAGAGAGAGAGAGAGAGAGAGAGAGAGAGAGAGAGAGAGAGAGAGCGAGAGAGAGGGGGGGAGGAAGGGAGGGAAGGAGGGAGCGTGAAGAGAATATGTAAAAAAAAAAAAAAAAAAAAATGAAGAAAAAAGAATAATTCCATCAATGCATGATGTGTCACTGACGTCCAGATATTGCATCTTCATCAGATTTACGTAAATCTTTATGAAAATGTAATATCCGAACGTCAATTACATGCTTTGGATTTTGAAATCATTCATTCACATTCGTATTTTTTTTCTTTTTTTTTTTTTTTACATTTGCATACACTTTATCTACATACACATAAAGCGAGATAGAGATAGCCATGCAAACAGACAGACAGCAAAAATTACAAACAGACAAAAAAAAAAAAAAAAAAAAAAAAAGGTAAAACGGCAAGGAGAGAGAGAGAGAGAAAATAAAAAACGAAAGAAGAGAACGACAAAAGAATTCCGAGAAAGAAAACGAAAAATGAGAAGGCAATCTCCAGAAAATCCCCAACTGGTTTTAAAATTTCATCTGCTTATATTGCTACTAATGTCAGAGCGAGTGCCGTTTCTCAAGCTTATTTTTTCCTTTATCTTTTTGAGTTGGTACAAGTGCTTGCGTCATGGCAAATGCAGAGGTAGCATGCGAGTGTATCAGAGTGTTGTTGCAGATTTCTGTGCTGTGTTTCTGTTGTTGCAAATATTGTTTCTTTTGGCGTTTTGGCGAATTCTACTTTCTGTATTGATTTCAACTTTGTGGTGATTTTTATTCGGTGCGTTTATGTTAAAGGAAAACTTAAATATTTGCATGTACGTTCTAGATTTACCTGCAAATTATATATTAGTTCACGTAGCAGAGGTTGGTTTGTGTACCATTTCCTTCGTAAACCTAATATATGTTTGTTTGAAAACCAGTGCAATTACAAACGTTAGTGCAGTTGTTAGATGTATGTAATACTTACCAAAAGCTGTTACCATATCCACCGATACAGAAGTTAAGTCATTATTATTACAGTACACGCTATTACACCAGTAAACGTTACAACGAAATGGACATTTTCATTGCCAGAGAACCCATGGAGTACGAAAACAGATGCTAATATCGGCACCGGCATTTGCACTCACTACTCGCGCTACTCCCCAGCATTCGTATCATTACAGCATCCACCAGAGGGTCATTATTCATCCCATCCCCATACCAAAGCGGATATCCGAATCAGACACGGGATATTCAATGATTCGCCAATTAGCTTTGTTGCACACGCACGCGAGGCATGTTTATGTAAAGCCAATTTGCATGTACAGTAATAAGATACGATGACCGACAGACTAATCTCACACATTACGGCTAAACAAACTCACCTGCATCCAATTACTCATCCGTACACTCACCTATCCATCCATTTATTCATTCCGTCATCAAGTTATTCATGTACTCATTTCTGGATCTCTCTGCGTTGGCGGAAATGTGAATAACCGATATGTTATAGCATGAGTAAGAAAACTTTGAGACGTAAAAATATTCTTTCTGTTAATTGTTTCATAAAATTGCCATCTTAAAGACGAAGAAATTATGATAGTAGTAATTATTATAGTAAGGATCATGATGGTAGAGTAATGGTAAAAGTATAATGTTATCAGTGATAATGATGCTTTTAATGAAGATAATCATGACATTATGATTGATATAACAGTAATGTGAATGATGATGAATGATGATTACTTTGATAATAATAATGACATATTCATGATGATGATGCTTTTGATAATGATAAAGATAATGATAATAATGATAATGATGATGATAATAATAATGATAATAATGCTAACAACAAAAATAAAATGATAATAGAAATAAAGATAATGATAGAAATGATAATAAAGTCATTATCATCATAAAGAGAACAATATAAGTTATTATCATTATCATGATTATCATTATTACCATCATTATTATGATTATCATTATTACCATCATTATCATTATTATCATTATTACCATCATTATCATCATCATCATCCTTATAATGATTTTTCTTGATTATTATAATTGTCATAAACCAAAATTTACTCTTCAGTTTCCTCCTCCTCCTCCTCCTATTTATCCATCTCCTACTCCTTCTCTTCACCTTCCTTTATTCCTTCCATCTCCTCTTCCTTATAAATCTGGCCCCTAACCTCCCCTTTATTCCCTACCCCCCCTACCCCTCCCTTCACCCCCCCCCCTCTCCCCCATGCTTCACATGCTACCGTTCTTTACGAAATTTAATAAAGATCAGATATATCTCTTAATCCCCCACCCCCCTTACCCTCTCCCCCTCCTCATCATTATCACTTTCCTCCTTCACTCCCTTGCCCTCTCCTACTCCCCATCTTCATCACTCCCCTCCTTCACTCCCTCTTTCTCCCTCTCCATTACCCTCACTTTCCTTCACTCCCTTCCCCTCTCCTCCTCATCATCATTATCACTCTTCTTTCACTCCCTTCCTCTTTCTCCCTCACCATCACCCTCACTATCTTTCACTTCCTTCCCTTCTCCCTCAGTTCATAATTATCATTCTCCCTTTCTCTCCCTCTCCTTCGTCCACCCCCATCTCCCTCCCTCTGCCCCTTCACTCCCTCTTCCCATCATCTTCTCTCTTCTTCATTTCCTTCCCCTCTACATTCTATTATAGGAATAGGGAGAAAGATGGATAAATGAGCAGTGGATAGGTGGATAGACAGAGACAAAAAGGAAAATATTATACATATGCACACAGATGAGTGGATAGATGGACGTTTGGGTAAACAGACAGACAGACTTATAAACAGATAGGAAAGAGAGAGAATTGATAAATGTGAATGTAGGGAGCGAAGGAGAGACACAAGAGATGGAAGGAAGGGATAGAGGAATGGAGGGATAGATGAGTAAATGAAGAGAGATAATAGGGCTAGAAAGAATAACTATGGGCTGAGGAAAAGGAATAAAGAGACAAAGTGTCAAGTAGATGGATAGACAAACAGATAAGTAGAAATATGAATAAAGGGATGGCTAAATGAACAGAGTTGGAGGAAATTAATGAAAAGAGGGATGAATGAATGAATGAAGAGATAAGCAGAAAAACAGACAAGAGAGATAGCGAAGGATAAGGGAATAGGGGTGAACCAGCGAACTGCCTCTCTACCAACTCATATTCCACCCTTCTCACCTCTTCCACCCACCCCCATCCCACACCCAAACCCCGCACACCCACCCCCAAACCACCCCACCCCACCCCTACACCCAAATCTTCCAAACCCTTTATCCACCCCCATCAAACCCCCCAAACCCCACCCCCACCACCCCAACACCACCACCAAACACCACCCCACTTTACCCCCACCCCCACCCACCAGGATGAACTATCGACCTAGGAACCTTATCAGAACCTGCACAAGCCGCCGGAAATGGCGATCACGTCACCTAATTGGACCAGGTGAACCTATTCAGGACACGTGAACCCCCACGCGGCGAACCGAGGTCAGGGGAGGCGGGGGGGAGGTGGGTTCTGTTCAAGGTCACTGGCGTGGAAATAAGTTTGGGGGTATTTTAAGGCGTGGAAATGCGTTTGGGGTATTTTAAGGCTTGGAAATGCGTTTGGGGTATTTTTAAGGCGTGGAGATGAGTTTGGGGTATTTTAAGGCGTGGAAATAAGTTTGGGGTATTTTAAGGCGTGGAATTAAGTTTGGGGTATTTTAAGGCGTGGAATTAAGTTTGGGGTATTTTAAGGCGTGGAATTAAGTTTGGGGTATTTTAAGGCGTGGAAATGAGTTTGGGGTATTTTAAGGCGTGGATCGTTGAAGTTTTAGGCATTTTAAGGTCGTGGAATTTAGAGTTTGGGGTATTGCTAGGCGTGGGAAATGCGTTTGGGGTATTTTAAGGCGTGGAAATGCGTTTGGGGTATTTACAGGTGTGGAAATGAG
>NC_091565.1:41066156-41068656 GCF_042767895.1 Penaeus vannamei
TATGTATATATATATATATATATATATATATATATATATATATATATATATATATATATATAATAATAATAAATAAAAAAATAAGTAAATAATTAATAAATATATATATATAATATATATATATATATATATATATATATATATAATAATATTATGTATATATATATATATATATATATATATATATATACTTATATAATAATAATAATAATAATAATAATATTCTCTCTCTCTCTCTCTTTAATTACACACCAACATGTCTATCCTCCTCCTTCTTCCATTTTCTCTCTCCTCTTTACTATTCCCTCTCTCCCTTTTGATACCTCCTATTTCCATTCCCACCATCTCCCTATTCTCCGTACTCTCCACCTCTTCACAATTTTCTCTCTTGCCTCTCTTCCCTCCCCTTCGTTTTCTTTTCAGTTAACAACAATCATTTGGTATCAAGGATTGTGTGGTGATGACGTGTTATTTCCTTTGGAGATAATTTTTATCAACCATCCGTATTATTCCATATTAATAAACATCTTCGGTTTCCTTTTTTTGTTTTTTGCTTTCTTGTTATTTGGTCTTTATTGTTGTCATTATTACTAGTGTAATGATAACCTTATAATTGGAATTAACATTATAAAGATAACGTTCATACCTTTGATCTTCAATTGCTAATTCTCATATTTCTTTTTGGTTTTATGTTTCTCTTTTCAGTGACATGAGTAAGATCAAACATGCATCATTTGGAAAGAGGGATAAAGAGAGCTGGAAAGAATGAAGAGGAAATAAATATGGGATAATGAAATGGAGGGAGGATAGTAAGAATGAGGTGGGAAGGGAATGAGGGAAATGAGATGGAGAGAGGATAGTACGAATGAGGTGGGAAGGGAATGAGGAATAATGAGAAGGAGGAAGGATAGTAAGAATAAGGGAGGAAGGGAGTGAGAGAAATAAGATGGAGGGAGGATAGTAAGAATGAGGTTGGAAGAGAGTGAGGGAAATGAGATGGAGGGATGGAGGGATGAAGAAGGAGAAAGGAAAACAGAAAGGAGAAGGAAGTCAGAAAGGGATATATAGACGAATGACCAGAGAAAGGAAAAGAAAGAAAGAAAAAGAAAAAAAAGCTTAGGAAAAAGAATATCAGACGAATATAATAATTTAAAAGAATCTAGATAAAGAGAAATAAACAAAAGAAGTAACACACACAAGATTACTTCCCCGAAAATATCCCATTCCCAATCCCAGGTCCTCTCGCCAACGGAACTTTCTTCCGTATGCAAATGAGGGCCAAGTTTCTCCCCAGTTCAGCGCAGTCATGGTTGCTAATGTCTTGCTTTGAACCTCCTCGCTCCTGTTATCGGCTGTTACGGGGGAGACCTCAGCTCCGTCGTGTGGGGGTGGGGGTGGGGTAGGGCTGGGGATGGGGGTGGGGTGGAGGAGATGGTTGGGGTGGGGATGGTGATGTGGTGGGGAGGAGGGACCGGGTGGGGAGTGGCGGTTTGATTGGGAGGAGGGAGGGGTGGTTGTGGTGGGGTTGGCGCTCTGGTGGTGGTGGGGGTGGTTGTGGTGGGGTAGGCTTTTGGGGATTTTAGGGGAAGGAGAGGTAAAAAAGTCGTTTCCTTGTGTGTGTGTGTTTGTGTGTGCGTATATGTTTGTGATTCACATCTCATTTTACATTTTACAACAAACATACCTTTTCTAGACGCAAATGTGTTCCTATCTATCACTCTCTCTCTCCCTCTCTCTCTCTCTCTCTATCTCTCTTTCTTTCGCTCTCTCTCTGCTCTCTCTCTCTCTCTCTCTCTCATTCTCTCTCACTCTCGCTCCTCTCCTCTCTCATCCTCTTTCCTCTCTCTCTCTCCCTATCTGTCTGTCTATCTATCTATCTATCTATCTATCTATCTATCTATCCATATATATATATATATATATATAGATATATATATATATATATATATATATATATTTGTATAAATATATATATATATATATATATATAGATATATAGATATAGATATATATATATATATTTATATATATTTATATATATATATATATATATATATATATATATATATATATATATATATATATATATCCATCCATCTTTCCTCTACCTCCTTTTATTCATCTCCTGCTATTTCCCAATATTAGCTACACCCACCCTTCACAGCCCGCCGTCACCCACTGTCACTTAAACCTGTTTTTATCTCATATCATATTCACACCACGACACATTTCCCCCAACGACAGAAATTCTTAATGAAACAAGAATTGCTACAGCTTCCTTATTCAGTGTTTCCCCTTTGGACTATTTCCGCAGAGGGGAAAAAAAGTTTGTTTCTTTGAGAACTTTTGAACATATTGTGTCCTTAGAAACAGAGGCGGAGGTGAAAGTGCTGTTAAGGGTTGTTTAGCGTAAATTGCTATTGTTAGCGTGAATGACCTGCTGTTAGTAGTTTGGGTGAATATGCTATTCTATTTTAGCGTGGATGAGTATTTGTTGATA
>NC_091565.1:41076156-41081156 GCF_042767895.1 Penaeus vannamei
GCCCCTTACTCCCCCTTACTTCACTCCCTTCCACTACCAGCTAACTCCACTCCTCTCTTTCTCCACCCCCACCTCGCTCCTACCCCTTACTTCCCCCCTCACTTCACTCCCTTCCACTACCAGCTAACCACTCCTCTCTTTCTCCACCCCCACCTCGCTCCTACCCTCTACTCCCCTCCCTCATTTCCCTCCCTTCCACTGCCAGCTAACCACTCCTCTCTCTCTCCACCCCCCCCACCTCGCTCCTACCCCCTACTCCCCTCCCTCACTTCCCTCCCTTCCACTGCCAGCTAACCACTCCTCTCTTTCTCCACCCCCCACTTCGCTCCTACCCCCTACTCCCCCTCATTTCCCTCCCTTCCACTGCCAGCTAACCACTCCTCTCTTTCTCCATCCTCCACCTCGCTCCTACCCCCTACTCCCCCCTTATTTCCCTTCCTTCCACCTAAGCATCTTCCTCCTCTCTCTCTCCACCCCCCACCTCGCTCCTACCCCTTACTCCCCCCTCACTTCCCTCCCTTCCACTGCCAGCTAACCACTCCTCTCTTTCTCCACCCCCACCTCACTCCTACCCCTTACTCCCCCCTCACTTCACTCCCTCTCCACTACCAACTAACCTTTCCCCTCTTTCTCCATCCCCCACCTCGCTCCTACCCCCTACTCCCCTCCCTCATTTCACTCCCTTCCACTACCAGCTAACCACTCTTCTCTTTCCTCCACCCCCAACTCGCTCCTACCCTTACTCCCCCTTATTTCCCTCCCTTCCCACTACCAGCTAAACACTCCTCTCTTTCTCCACCCCCCACCTCGCTCCTACCCCCTACTCCCCCTCATTCACTCCTTACCCTACAGCTAACTACTTCCCCATTTTCTCCACCCCCACCACTCCACCCCCTACTCCCCCCTCACTTCCCTCCCTTCCACTACCAGCTAACCACTCCTCTCTTTCTCCACCCCCCACCTCAGCTCCTACCCCCTACTCCCCCCTTATTAACCTCCCTTCCACTGCCAGCTAACCACTCCTCTCTTTCTCCACCCCCAACTCACTCCTACCCCTTACTCCCCCTTATTTCACTCCCTTCTACTACCAGCTAACCACTCTCTCTTTCTCCACCCCCACCTCGCTCCTACCCCTTACTCCCCTCCCTCATTTCCCTTCCTTCCACTACCAGCTAACCACTTCCTCTCTTTCTCCACCCCCACCTCGCTCCTACCCCCTACTCCCCCCTCACTTCCCTCCCTTCCACTGCCAGCTAACAACTCCTCTCTTTCTCCACCCCCCCACCTCGCTCCTTACCCCCCTACTCCCCCCTCATGTCCCTCCCTTCCACTGCCAGCTAACCACTCATCTCTTTCTCCACCCCCCACCTAGCTCCTACCCCTTACTCCCCCTCATTTCACTCCCTTCCACTACCAGCTAACCACTCCTCTCTTTCTCCACCACAAACCAGCTCGCTCCTACCCCCCACTCCCCCTCACTTCCTCCCTTCCACTACCAACTACTTTCCCCTTTTCTCCATCCCCCACCTCGCTCCTACCCCCTACCCCCTCATTTCACTCCCTTCCACTGCCAGCTAACCTCTCTCTTTCTCCACCCCCACCTCGCTCCTACCCCTTACTCCCCCTCACTTCACTCCCTTCCACTACCAATTACTTTCCCCTTTTCTCCACCCCCCACCTCGCTCCTACCCCTTACTCCCCCCTTATTTCCCTCCCTTCCACTACCAGCTAACCACTCCTCTCTTTCTCGACCCCCCACCTCGCTCCTACCCCTTACTCCCCCTCATTTCCCTCCCTTCCACTGCCAGCTAACCACTCCTCTCTTTCTCCACCCCCCACCTCGCTCCTACCCCTTACTCCCCCCTCATTTCCCTCCTTTCCACTACCAGCTAACCACTCCTCTCTTTCTCCACACAAACCCCATCATCAGAACATCTACAAAGGCAAACATCTCGTGTCGACTGAATGTTTACACGCCAAGCCAGTTCGTTCGGTGGCCCTCTACGTAGCTCTGGCACTCGTGCACAGGAGGGAGTGAGGGAGTGTGTCGGATGGTGAGCCGGGGGAGGAGTGGGGGTGGAGGAAAGAGTGAGGGGAGAGGGGGGGAGGGAGAAAGGGGGTTAGAGGAGAGGGGGAGGAGAGGGTTAGGGAGTGAGGAAGTGTGTCGGATGGTGAGTGGGGAAGTGGGGTGGAGAAAAGAGTGAGGAAGGGAGAGAAAGGGAGGAGAAAGGTTAGGAGGGAGTGAGGAAGTCGGACGGTGTGGGGGGGAGGAGTGGGGGTGGAGGAAAGAATGAGGGGAGAGGGGGGAGGGAGAAAGGGGGTTAGAGGGAGTGAGGAAGTGTGTCGGATGGTGAGTGGGGGGGAAGTGGGGTGGAGGAAAGAGTGAGGGGAGAGGGGGGGGGGAGAAAGGGGGTTAGAGGGAGTGAGGAAGTGTGTCCGGATGGTGAGTGGGGGGAAGTGGGGGTGGAGGAAAGAGTGAGAGGAGGAGGGGGGAAAGGGAGAAAGGGGGTTAGAGGGGAGTGAGGAAGTGTGTCGGACGGTGAGTGAGGGAGGGAAGTGGGGGTGGAGGAGAAGAATGAGGGGAGAGGGAAAGGAAAGGGGATTAGAGGGAGTGAGGAAGTGTGTCGGAGGGTGAAAGGGAGAAAGGGGGTTGGAGGGATAGAGAGGGGAGACGAGAAAATGGGGAATAGGGTTAGAGGAGGGAGAAGAGGAGAAGGGAAAGGTGGAGGAAATGAGAGGATATAGAGTGTGAGGAAGAGAGGAGTTGGTGAAGAGGAAGGGAGAAGAAGGGGCAAACAAAAGTAAGGAGGAAGGGAAGTAGAAAGGATAAAGGGAAGGACAAAAAAAGTACATAAAAAGGCGAGTGAACGAAGAGAGAGTAAACTGGGGGGAGAGAAAAAGACGAAAATAAAAGAGTAGGAGATGGAGAGGAGGGATAAAAACGGGTGAGAAGGAAAGAAGAGCGAAGGGCAAAGAGGAAAAGGGAAATAGGGATTTAAGGAGAAAAGTGGAAGGGATTAAGGGAAGGAGAAGAAATGGGAATGAAGAATGGTTCTGACAGTGAGTTCCGTTTATCTTAACACCATCTTGGAAAGCGTGTAAATGGAAGGGAAAGAGAAGGGGGAGGAGGAAGAGGACACCAGAAGAAAAGGGAGAAAAAACAGCAGGAAGGAAGAAGAGAAATGAAAAAGAAGGAGAATGGGAGCGAAGAGGGAGATGGGAGGAATTAATTAAAGGAGATGGGGAAGAGGGAAAAATGGGGGGAAAAAAGTGAAAGAGGAAAAGAAAAAGTAGGTAAGAAGAAAAGGAGGAAGGTCCGAAATAGAAAAAAAGATAAATTAAATTAATTTGTAAGGAAAGAGAAAAGGAGACCAGGAAGATAGAGAAGAAATAAGAGAAGATTATGAATTACAGAAAAAAAGGAAAATAGTATAGTCTAGGCAGGATTCCAACTAGCAAAGAAAACGGGGTAAACGTCAGTGTTTTACTTCCAACATCATTTTCTTTTTTCCTGCAACTGTTTGCTTAACAACAGAGAAGGAACGCAATATTTTTTGAAAGAAAGCGTGGAGAAAGATTTTTTTTTTAAGTTGTTGACAAGGAGAGAAGATAAGAAGAGAGAGAGAGAGAGAGAGAGAGAAAGAAAGAAAGAAAGAGAGAGAGAGAGAGAGAGAGAGAGAGAGGGAGAGAGAGAGAGAGAGAGAGAGAAAGAAAGAAAGAAAGAGAGAGAGAGAGCATTGGAAAAATGAAGAAGTAGAGACGGATAGATACAAAGCAGAAATACAAAATATAGAATAAAATAATGAGTAGAATAAAAGCGCTAACGATTATTTACATATTCCTTGTCATCCCAGCCATTCTATCAATCAAACCATTCCAAGCCATTCCTGTCATTCCAGTAACCCACAATCATTCCAGCCATTCAAGTTATTCCAGTTAATCCAGCTATTTAACCACAATAATTTATTAATTATTTATTAGCTATTCATTTATTTCTAGTTAACCCATTACTGCTTTTTTCTGCCTATTCCAGTCACCCATTCCTCATACTCCTGCCGTTCGATACATTCCAGATATTCCCTGTTATCTATGTCATTCCAACTATTCCCACCACTGACAATCACTTCGGCAATCTATTCCAGACAATCTTAGCCATTCCAGCCTTTTCGACCTTTCCATCCATTCAGAGTCCATCAATAAACAAAAACAAAACAAAAATAAAAAAAGTCAAAATCGAAGCACTAATGAAAATCATAAAGAAGAGAAAGCTTCATATTCCCAGCAACTTTGGCGCTAATTCCCAGCCATTCCAGTCTCCCAGATTCCAGGTTTCGCGGAGCCAGGCGGGTCTCGCGAGGGAACGGGGCTAAAGGTCATCCTATTCCCGACTAACTGCTTCCAAGGAGGAGCGTTAAGTGTTTAAGAAAGTGTTTCAGTTAAGTGTCTAAGAAAGAGCCGGTGGTGGTGGTGGTGGGTGTGGAGGAGAGGGGAGGGTGGGGAGAGAGCAGAGGGGAGGAAGGGGAGGGAGGTGGGAGGGACGGAGATGAGGGTGAGAGGGAGAGAGAGAGAGGGGGGGGGAGAGAAGGGGGGAAGGGAAGAGAGAGGTGGGAGGACGTGAGGGTGAGAGAGGATAAGGAAGGAGAGAGAGGAGTGGGAGGAGGAGAGGAGAGGAGTGGGTGAGAGTGAGAGATGGGTGAGAGAGAAGGGTGCGAAGGGAAACAGAGTTAGAGGAAGTGAGGCGAAGTAAGAGAGAAGGGAGGAGGGTAAGAGCATATGACGCAGAGGAAGGAGCACGAGAAGAGAGTGAGAGGAAGTGAGAGAAGGGAAGGAGTGAGAGGAAGTCAGAGAACGGAACGAGTGAGAGGAAGTGAGAAAAGACCAAGACAGGGAAGGGAGAGGGCGGGAGAGGGACCGTGGAAGAAGGGGTAGGAAAGATCGAGAGTGGGAGGGGCGAAGAATAACGTGAGGATGACAGGAAGAGAGAGAGAGAAGAGGGTGAG
>NC_091565.1:41086156-41096156 GCF_042767895.1 Penaeus vannamei
GATGATGATGATGAGAGCAAAGATAGTGATGACAATGATGACAATGAGGATGAGGATGAGGACGAGTATAAGATTGAAGAGAAAAGAGGAAAGAAATGATAATGATGAAGATGGTGATGGCAATAAAGATGATAATAGTGAGGTTTAGCGGAACAGAAACGAAACGGAAAAAAATTATTAAAAATTGCGAGGATGAGGGGACGGGATGCTAAAAAGCGCCAGATAATTAATGCCGTGGTTTGCGCTAATTAACTTCTATCGTATAATTAAACTATAATTAGGCAATGATACCTATAATCAGAAGTAAATTTCAGAATGTCTTGTGTTGAGTCAGAGCGCCATGTTTCAATTATATGAACGACAGATGCAAAGATAAAATTAGAATAAAAATAATGATAGCAATTATGGTAAATTATGATAAAGCAATAGTATTAATAGTATCAATCCCATTAATAATAACAAGGATAATAATTACAACTTGACTATGAAATAACAGGAATAATGATGATACTGGTAATACTAATACTAATGGTGATAATAATGATGATAATGATAATAATGATAACAATGATGATGGTAATGATGATAATGATGAGAGTAAAGATAATGATGATGATAATAATAATAATAATGATAACAATACTAATTATGATGATGATAATGATGATATGAATAATGATAGAGATAGTAAAATCAATAACGATGAAGATAATATTAATAATGATAATAATAATAATAATAATAATGATAATAACAATAATAATAATAATAATAATAATAATAATAATAATAATAATAACAACAATAATAATAATAATAGTCATAATGATAATAATAATGATAATAATAACAATGATAACAAAAAAGACAAAGATGATAACGATAATAATGGTAATAATGGCAAAAATATATAATAATGATAACAAGAATGATGACAATGATAATGATAATGATGAGAATAATGGCAATGAGACTGATAATTATATTGGTAATAATGATGGTAACAATAATAATGGTGATAGCAATAATAACAACAACAATTATATAAATGATAACAATAATACTGATGATAATAATGATAATAATGATGCTAGTGATAATAATGATAAAGATAAAAATGGTGATAATAATAACATTAATGACAATAATGATAATAACAATAATAACATTAATAATAATAATGATAATAACAAAAATAATATTAACAATAATAATGAAAATAAAACATTAATAATGATAACAAAGATATTCATAAAACTTTTGATAATAACAATTTTAATGAAAACTGTAGCGACGACATCTGTTAATTAAACCACAACAAAATGACGTAACTAAAAGAAAAAAAATGCGCCAAAACTAACAACTCCAAAATTCCCTAAAAAAAATAATAACAAATCGCAAAAACAACAACACAACAGCAACAACAAAGAGAACAAACCTGTGTTGTGGCGACATCACACTTGTGAGTTCCGCCGAAGATGTGGTGCTTGAGGGACATCTCCTTCTCGTCACACTGGTTGAGGTCCACGAGGGTGAGGGGGAAGGTAACCAGCACCACGCCCCTGTGGGTGGGGGAAAAGAGAGGGGAATTTTTAGAAAGATTTAGATAGGAAGGTGACGCCCCTGTGGGTTAGGGGGGGGGGGAAGAGAGGGGAATTTTTAGAAAGATTTAGATAGGAAAGGAAAGCGAGTGTGGGTGGGTGGGAGGAGGGGGAAGAGAGGGGAATTTTTAGAAAGGGAAGATTTAGATAGGAAAGGGACGCCCCTGTGTGTGGGTGGGTGGGGAAAGAGAGGGGAATTTTTAGAAAGGGAAGATTTAGGTAGGAAAGGAACGCGAGTGTGGGTAGGGGAAAAGAGAGGGGAATTTTTAGAAATTTTTAGAAAGGGAAGATTTAGATAGGAAAGGAAAGCGAGTGTGGGTGGGTGGGGGGAGGGGAATTTTTAGAAATTTTTAGAAGGGGGAGATTTAGCTAGGGAAGGAGCCCCCCTGCGTGGGTGGGGGGGGGAGAGGGGAATTTTTAGAAAGATTTAGATAGGAAAGGAACGCCCCTGTGGGTTGGGGGGAGGGGAGAGAGAGGGGAATATTTAGAAATTTTAGAAAGGGAAGATTTAGATAGGAAAGGAACGCCCCTATGGGTGGGTGGGGGTGGGGGGGGGGAGAGGGGAATTTTTAGAAAGATTTAGATAGGAAAGGAACGCCCCTGTGGGTGGGTGGGGGAATTCTTAGAATTTTTAGAAAGGAAGATTTAGATAGGAAAGGAACGCCCCTGTGTGTAGTGGGGGGAAAGGAAAGGGGATTTTTTAGAAGGGAAGATTTAGATAAGAAATGAAAGGGGGAAAAGAATGGGGATTTTTTAGAAATGGGAAAATTTAGATAAAAAATGGAAGGCAAATAGGGAGTAAAAGGGGAATAATAAATCTGCATAGAAAGATTATAAAAATTGGAGGGGATTTAGATATAGAAATCATGAGAGAAAAATTGGAAGAGAAATAGAGCGTGAAAAGAATGGTAGAGAAAGAGAGTTGGAAGAGAAAATGGAAAAGAGGTGATTTAGAAATAGAAAATGGACAAATAGAAGGGAAATAGGGACAGTGAAGGCAAAGAGAGAAATAGGGAAGAGAAAAGAGAAATTTCAAGGGGGGATGAGAGAAAAGATACATATATACACACACACACACATATATATATGTATGTGTGTGTCTGTGTGTGTGTTTGTATATACATACATACATGTATATGTCTTCGTTTACATAATAACATAGAACAAAGAAAGAAAGTTACTAAATACTTTTTTTATGCACAAAATATGAAATTGCATTTTTTCTCAATTGATATCTATGTAGATTTGCAACACACGAACAAAAATATATAAAAAGTTTATTTCTAACTGTAATGCAATTCATATATTTTTTTACATATAGATTACAATAAAGGTACAAAATTATATTTCAGTTGTATTACCAACGTGAGAGTGTATCCAATATGAGGCTTGTGGCTGAATAACACCAACAGCTATGAACGTGCTTGTTCATATTTGGCAAACGGCTTTATTCCCGGCTTCGCTTAAACATATCTGATGCACAAATGTTTACTTATGCGCTAAATTTCGAGTTCCTGATGATCCCCTAAGCTTAAGCCCAAGCCACAACACGAACGCGTGGGGAAGATATTATTACGGGTATGATGTTGTCTGAATCTTTTTTTCTATTTTCTTTTTTCTTTCTTCTTTGTCTGCCCTGTCCTTTCTCTCTCTCTCTCTCTTTATTCCTCTCTCTCTATTTCTCTCTCTCTCATTCTCTCTTTCTCTCTCTCTCTCGCTCTCTCTCTCTCTCTCTCTCTCTCTCTCTCTCTCTCTCTTTCTCTCTCTCCCTCTCTCTCTCTCTCTAGATCCCTCTCTCTCTCTCTCTCTCTCTCGCTCTCTCTCTCTCTCTTTGTCTGTGTGTGTGTGTGCCTGTGTGTGTTGTTTTGTGTAACTGTGTATGTGAAATAAAAAAAGTGTACATGCAAAATTGTATGCGTCCTCTTATCTTTAATAAATATACACCTACACCTGCACAAAAGCGTTTAGAGAATAAATTTCTTATATCGTTACTGCACCAAGGCAATATACCATCTATTACCGCAAAACAATAATAATAATAATAATAATTTTTAAAAATGGGAAGGTCTTTAAATTTGGCCATTTATCAAACTCGCCATTTTGACATTAAACAGATAACTGATTAATGTTCTCTTTGTGACCATGGACATACTTCCTTTCTTGAAATATTTTTTCAACACATCCTCATACGAAAACAGTTTTTTTTCTTTCTCTCTTTATACCTAAAACATGTTTTATATTTCATATCAGTCCTGAGGCTTGTAACTCGGTAAGTTTTTAAATTTGAGTCGTTTTAAGTATAAGGTTTCTTCACAAAGAAATATTTATTTTCTTATGGTATACCGTTACTTTCTTACTGAGGATATTGTAAGACAAAAATAATCTTTCTTTAAAATCTTAGGTTGCGTCTAAATCGTATATGTTTTGCTGTTAATGTTTTTCCATACATCTTGAGGGAATTTATTTTTTTTCGAAATATACCAAGTTTATATTCATATACAAGATATTTCAAGAAATGCCTCATGAATAGTAATTTTAAAGTTGTCAACCTCCGTGCAATAAATGATAATAAAAAAAAATACAAATTAAGAAACTAATTCGATAATTGCATGTTTAAAGATCTTTCTTTCCCTTCGCCTCTCCCACTCGCCCTTCTCTCATTCATCTCCGCTAGGTCGTATGGATGTGAGTGGCAGTCTTGATGAAGAGAGGGAGGAAGGGAGGGAGGGAGGGAGAGGGAGGGAGGGAAGGAGGGAGGGAGGGAGGAAGGGAGGGAGGGAGGAAGGAAGGGAGGGAGAGGGAGGGAGGGAGGAGGGAGGAGGAGGAGGAAGAGAGAGAGGGAGGGAGAAAGAGAAAGAGAGAGAGAGGGGGGAGAAAGAGAAAGAAAGGGAGAGAGAGAGAGAGAGAGAGAGAGGAAAAATAGCTAGAGAAATAGTGAGAGAGAGGAGAGGGGCAGATAGTGCGAGAGAAAAAAGACCTAGAGAGAAGGACAAAAATGACAGCCAGAATAGATACGCACAGGTAGACAAAAGAGAGAGGGAAAAAAATGAAACAGAACTGGAAAAGAAAGGAAGGAAGAGAGACAGACGCCTCACCTCCCTCCCCTCTCTTCCCTTCCTCCCTCTCTTCCCTTCCTCCCTCCCCTCCCTCCTTCTCTTCCCTCCATCCTCCCCTCCTTCCCCTCCCTTCCTCCCTCTCTTCCCTCCCCTCCCCCTCCCTCTCTTCCCTTCCTCCCTCCCTCCCTCCTCTTCCTTCCTCCCTCCCCTTCCTCCTTCTCTTCCCTCCCTCCCCTCCTCCCTCCTTGCCCCTCCTTCCCTCCCTTCCCTCCCTCTCTTCCCTTCCTCCCTCCCCTCCCTCCCCTCTCTTCCCTTCCTTCCTCCCCTCCCTCCTTCTCTTCCCTTCCTCCCTCCCTCTCTTCCCTCCCTCTCTCCCCTCCCTCCTTCTCTTCCCTTCCTCTCTTCCCTCCCCTCCCTCCCGTCCTTCCCCTCCCTCTCCTCCCTCCTTCTCTTCCCTCCCTTCCCTCCCTTCCCTCCCCTCCCTCCCCCTCCCTCCCCTCCCTCCCCTCCCTCCCCTCCCTCCCCTCCCTCCCCTCCATCCCCTCCCTCCCTTCCTCCCTCCCCTCCTTCTCTCCTTCTCTTCCCTCCCTCTCTCCCACCTACGTGCCTGAAATGCTTTGCTCCAACGCTGCTTTTTAAGGCTCTCTCACTTCCGCAAAACTCTAGAATTGAGTTTGTAGGGTATTGTGTGTTGTCCCTGGGTGGGGGGGAGGGGGGTAGAGGTGTAGATTAGAGTAAGGGAGGGAAGGAGGAGGGATAGACGAAGGGTCGGCTGTATGGTTTGTGTTTATGAGGCTAGAGGTGTGTGTGTGTCAGTGTTTGTGTATTGAAGTGATAAGTAGGGAGATAGAGAGAAAGGAGCGAGTCAGAGAGAGAGATATAGAGAGAGGAGAGAGTCAGAGAGAGAGATATAGAGAGAGGAGAGAGTCAGAGAGAGAGATATAGAGAGATGAGAGAGTCAGAGAGAGAGAGATAGAGAGAGAAGAGAGTCAGAGAGAGAGATATAGAGAGAGGAGAGAGTCAGAGAGAGAGAGATAGACAGAGGAGAGAGTCAGAGAGAGAGATGGTCCGGTATGAGAGATTGACAAATTAATTACCATGGATTTGTATATGTACAGAAATGTGAGAATAAAACTGATTTGAAAGAAAAGATGGCGAGATGGTCCATTAGAATTGAAAGAAAAATAACACAGTGATAGTTGTGAAATACTAATAAAAGAATCTCAGTAGAAATTTCTTCTCAATTCTTATGTACATATACACATATACGCATAACACCCCCACATACACACACACACGCACACGCGCAGGCAAACACGCATGCAGGCACACACACACATAGGCACAAACACACACACATACACACAAATACACACACACACACACACACAATCGCGCACACACACGTACACGAAAAAGACAAAGAAGGAAAACGATTACCTCTAAACAATCCTTATCACCACCAACAACACCATTATAATCAATAACAACAACAACGAAGCCCTTGAAACTACCCCCTCCCTCCCCCTCCCCTTGAAACTACCCCCTCCCTCCCCCTCCCCTTGAAACTAAACCCCCTCCCTCCCCATCCCTCCCCCTCCCCTTGAAACTAAACCCCCTCCCTCCCCCACTCCCTTCCCTCCTTGAAACTAAACCCCCCTCCCCTCCCTCCCCTCCCCTTGAAACTAAACCCCTCCCTCCCCTTCCCTTCCCTCCCCTTAAAACTAAACCCCCTCCCTCCCCTCCCTCCCCCTCCCCTTGAAACTACCCCCTCCCTCCCCTTCCCTTCCCCTCCCCTTAAAACTAAACCCCCCTCCCTCCCTCCCCCTCCCCTTGAAACTAAACCCCCTCCCTCCCCCTCCCTCCCCCCCCCATGAACTACCCCCTCCCACTCCCCCATCCCTCCCCCTCCCTTGAAACTACCCCCTCCCTCCCCCTCCCTCCCCCTCCCCTTGAAACTACCCCCCCCCTCCCCTTGAAACTAAACCCCCTCCCTCCCCTCCCCTTGAAACTAAACCCTCCCTCCCCCTCCCCCCCTTGAAACTACCCCCCCCCTCAAAAAAAAAAAAAAAAAAAAAGGAAAATCCAACATCCAGTAAAGTGGAATTCCATCTGGCACCGTTATTGGCGAAAAGAGGCGCGTATTGACACCCGCCCCGTGTCAACAATGCCTCGTCACTGGCTGGTATTTGAGCTCCATTAGCACGCTCTTCATAACGCTCCACGATTTGTTAGTACTGAATCCTCGGTGCTTGTATACATGCTCGTGTAGATATATATTGGACAGTGTATATGTGTATGTGTTTATATGTATGTATGTATATGTATGTATATATATATATGTATATATATATATATATATATATATATATATAAATATATATATATATATATATTTTTATATATATATATATATATATATATATATATATATATATATATATATATATATATATATATATATATATATATATATATATATATATATACATATATATATATATATATATATATATATGTGTGTGTGTGTGTGTGTGTGTGTGTGTGTGTGTGTGTGTGTGTGTGTGTGTGTGTGTGTGTGTGTGCGTGCGTGTGTGCGTGCGTGTGTGCGTGTGCGTGTGTGTGTGTGTGTGTGTGTTTGTGTGTGTGTCTATGTGTGTTTCTGTGTGTGTGTTCATATATTATATATATATATATATATATATATATATATATATATATATATATATATATATATATATATATATGTGTGTGTGTGTGTGTGTGTGTGTGTGTGTGTGTGTGTGTGTGTTCATATATATATATATATATATATATATATATATATATATATATATATATATATATATATATATATATATATATATATATATATATATATATATATATATATATATATATATATATATATATATATATATATATATATATATATATATATATATATATACATATATATATATATATATATATATATATATATATATATATATATATATATATATATACATATATATATATATATATATATATATATGTTCATATATATATATATATATATATATATATGAGATATATATATATATATATATATATATATATATATATATATATATGAACATATATATATATATATATATATATATATATATATATATATATGAACACACACACACACACACACACACACGCACACGCACACACAATCACACACACACACAGATATATATATATATATATATATATATATATATATATATATATATATATATATATATATATATATATATGATACATACATATTTTAAATTCTGTCCAGTCAGTCGACATTTCGAATTACTTACGACATCTGAAGAGTATGAAATCCCTCATTCGTGTGAAAGGGAAAATGTGGTTCAGATAACTGTTGAGGCGGCGACATGATTTGCATGTTAATAAAACGGCAGAGTTTGTGAGGGAGAGAGAGAGAGAAAAGGGAATAGAAGAGGGAAAGATAAGGGGGAAGGGAGAGAAAAAGGGAATAGAAGAGGGAAAGATAAGGGGGGAGGGAGAGAAAAAGGGGAATAGAAGAGGGAAAGATAAGGGGAAGGGAGAGAAAAAGTGGAATAGAAGAGGGAAAGATAAGGGGGAAGGGAGAGAAAAGGGAAAAAGAGGAAAGATAAAGGGGAGGGAGAGAAACTTGGGGGGGTAAGGTAAAGGAGGAAGGGAGGAGGAAGAGGAAAGAGGAGAGATGAAGAGAAGGCTAGAGAGGGGGGGAGGGAAGAAGGGAGGAAAGGTGAGAAAAATAAAAGGATGGAGAGAAAAAGGGAATGATCGAGAGAAAGAGGTAGTTAGACGGAAGGCGAGAAAGGAGATGAGGAGACAGAGAGAGAGAGAGAGAGAGAAAGGAGAGGAAGAGAGAGAGAGAGAGAGAAAGGAGAGGAAGAGAGAAGGAAAGAGAGCGAGTGAGAGATACATACAGACAGGAGAGAGAGAATGAGAGAGAGATAAAGATAAGAAAGAGAAAGAGAGAGAGATAAGAAAGCGAGAGAGAGATAAGAAAGCGAGAGAGAGATAAGAAAGCGAGAGAGAGATAAGAAAGCGAGAGAGAGATAAGAAAACGAGAAGAAAGCGAGAGATAAGAAAGAGAAAGAGAGAGAGAAGAAAAGAGAAGCGAGTGAGCGAGACGCACAAAAGAGAGACACCCAAAGCGAGAGCCGGAGGAGCCCACAGCCGTGACCGCGAGCCAGAAAGTGGGTGCTAAAGATGGCGCTGAGATCGATCCGCGACATGGATAACCTTTTACGGGTCCTGAATTCCGTGAGGGGGGGGTGGGGGGAGGTGGTAAGGGTGGTGGTGAGGGGGGGGGGGTTACGGGCCGGCACTGATGCTGAACTTAAACACTTAAGTGATCTTTCGCAGACTTTGATGCCGGCCATTGGCTGACCCCCTGACACTTTTCTCCTTTCTCGATCTGGGATTTTGCTTTTTGGAAAGGTTTTTCTTTCTTTCTTTCTTTTTCTTTCTTTTTTTTTTATCCTTCTTTCTTTCTTTGTCTTTCTTTCTTTCTTCTTTCTTTCTTTTCTTTCTTTTGTTTCTTTCATTCTTTCTTTCTTCTTCTCTTTTCTTTTTTTCTTTCTTTCTTTCCTTCTTTCTTTCATTCTTGACCCTGCACTTTTCTCCTTTCTCGATCTGGGATTTTGCTTTTCGGAGAGGTTTTTCTTTTCTTTCTTTCTTTTTCTTTTCTTTCTTTCTTTCTTTTATTTCTTTCTTTCTTTCTTTCTTTCCTTCTTTTTCTTTCTTTCTTTCTTTTTCTTTCTTTCTTTCTTTCTTTCTTTCCTTCTTTCTTTCCTTCTTTCTTTCTTTCTTTCTTTCTTTCTTTCTTTCTTTCTCTTCTTTTCTTTTTTCTTTCTTTTTTTTATTTCTTCTTTCTTTCTTTCTGTCTTTCTTTCTTTCATTCTTTCTTTCTTTCTTTCCTTTCTTTCTTCTTTCTCATCTTCTTTCTTTTTCTTTCTTTCTTTCTTTCTGTCTTTCTTTCTTTCCTTCTTTCTTTTTCCTCTATCTCTTTCTTTTCTTTCTTTCTTTCTTTCTTTCTTTCTTTCTTTCTTTCCTTCTTTCTTTTTTTTCTCTCTCTTTACTTTCTTTCTTTCGTTTGTTTGTATGTATGTGTGTGTGTGTGTGTGTGTGTGTGTGTGTGTGTGTGTGTGTGTGTGTGTGTGTGTGTGTGTGTGTGTGTGTGTGCGTGTGTGTGTGTGTTTGCATGACTGTGTGTTTGTGTGTGTGTGTGTGTGTGTGTGTGCGTGTGTGTGTGTGTGTGTGTGTATGTGTGTGTGTGTGTGCGTGTGTGTTTGAGTGCGTGTGTGT
>NC_091565.1:41128656-41131156 GCF_042767895.1 Penaeus vannamei
ATTAATGGAAATATATGCTGAATTCGGTAACCCTGCCCTGAGAATTGGCGGCTGACACTGGCCTAGGGTATTTAAATTTACGCCCACTTCTATTTTGTGATGAAGAATATTCCTTTCGTGTTTTTCATATTATTTTTTTTTATTATAAACTAGAGCTTGATTTAGAAGTATTGTCCAGCTTATGGATTTGATTTGACAATGGTGTTTGATCATAATCAGGATATCGATGGTAGATAACTAATTAACTCAATTAAATCGTAAAGTAAAAGCAAAGAAAAACAAGGAAATGTAAATAAAGGATCAAAACCTCTGTTGTTTCTCCTATAACCGCCGTTCGGAGATTCGGACACGGTGTGTGTATATACGTGATACCCCCTCCCCCTCCCCCCCTACCTATCCTCCCTTGGTACCCCTTCCCCTTCCTCAGTCTTCCTTGTCTTTCACTCCTTCTCCCTCTGTTTGCCTTCAATCTCTTTTTCTCTCCCCCCCCTATCACTCTCCCTCCCCCAAGTCCCTCTCTTCTCTCACTCTTCCTCCTCCACAACACCCCTCTCCCTCCTTCTTCTACCCTTCTCCTTTTCTCCCTGTATCATCTCTCTCTCTCTCTCTCTCTCTCTCTCTCTCTCTCTCTCTCTCTCTCTCTCTCTCTCTCTCTCTCTCTCTCTCTCTCTCTCTCTCTCTCTCTCTTTCTCTTCTCTCTCTCTTTCTCTTTCTCTCTCTCTTTCTCTCTCTCTCTCTTCTCCCTTTGCTCACCTTTATCCTTCTTTCCCCTTCTCCTATCCCCCTCCCCCTCCCCCGCCCTATCCCTCTATCACAATCCTCTCTTATCTCACTTTACTATCCACCTCTCTTCTTCTTCCCCATCCCTCTTCCCCTCCCTCTACCCCGCACTCCCCTCCTACCCTGGCCACCCTCCCCCCCCCCCCCCGCACAAATACACACCTTAACGGATATGCAAATTTCAACTCAATTCCGCATACAGATTCGGAGATATTCCTTTGGCAGATGCAACAGGGCGCGTCCGAATGCGTGGATATATGCTCGTTGAAGAATTCGATTCGAGTTGAATGGAAGTCGCTGAAAACGTTCGTATTGGTGGGGGGGAGGGAGGGAGGGGGGGGAGGGGAGGGGGGAAGGGGGGGAAGGGATAAACTGTTTGGGAAAGAGGAATAAATGGATAAGAGAATGGACTGATAGACGGACAGAGATAAAGAGAGATAGATGGATGGATGAAAAGATGCGAAAATAGATGGATGGATAACCGTATAGACAGATATGGATAGGCATGCAGTGGGTTTAGAGACGGATGAAGTTATATTGATAGATCTATGAAAATAAACACACACACACACACACACACATATACACACACAAACACACACACACACACACACGCACACACACACACACACACACACACACACACATATATATATATATATATATATATATATATATATATATATATATATATATATATATATATATATATATATTTTTTTTTTTTTTTCTTCTTCTTTTCTTTTCTTTTCTTTTTTTTTTGCCGAAGACGCCCTTAAGAAATAGCTGAAGAAGCGTCGGCGGATCTCCTTAATCTCTGGCGCTTCCTAATTTCCCAACGGAGACGCTGACTCCTAAAGACCTGACCCGGAGCTAGAGGAGGCAAAGGTGAGGAGTGACCAGATACGGGTTGTGTTGTGGATCTTCCTCGGAACGCGAAATGGGGGAAGGAAGAGGGAGGGAAGGAGTGGGGAAGGGAGAGAGAGAGCGGTGAAGAGGGGGAGGAGATGCGAAGGAATAGGAAGGAGGAAAGGAGTGGGGAAGGGAGATAAAGAGGAAGAAGATCAAGAAGTAATAGGAAGGAGGGAAGGAGTGGGGAAGGGAAAGAGAGCGGTGAAGAAGGAAGAGGAGATACGAAGGAATAGGAAGGAGGGAAGGGAGACGGTAGAAAGGGAGGAGGGAAGGAGTGGGGAAGGGAGAGAGCGATAAAGAGCAAGAGGAGATACGGAGGAATAGGAAGGAGGGAAGGAGTGGGGAGGGGAGACGGTAAAGAAGAAAGAGGGAAGGAGAGGGGAAGGGAGAGAGCGGTGAAGAGGAAGAGGAGATACGAAGGAATAGGAAGGAGGGGAGGAGTGGGGAAGGGAGACGGTAAGAAAGGGGGAGGAAAGAGGGGAAGGGAGAGAGAGATAAAGAGGAAGAGGAGATACAGAGGAATAGGAAGGAGAGAAGGAGTGGGGAAGGGAGACGGTAAGAAAGGGGGAGGAGGGAAGGAGTGGGGAAGGAGAGAGAGATAAAGAGGAAGAGGAGATACGGAAGAATAGGAAGGAGGGAAGGAGTGGGGAAAGGAGAACGATAGAGAGGTAGAGGAGATACGAAGGAATAGGAAGGAGGGAAGAAGTGGGGAAGGGAGAGAGCGGTAAAGAGGAAGAGGAGAAACGAAGGAATAGGAAGGAGGGAAGAAGTGAGGAAGGGAGAGAGCTGTAAACAGAAAAAATCGATA
>NC_091565.1:41143656-41158859 GCF_042767895.1 Penaeus vannamei
CACTCTCCCCTTAACCCTTTCTCCCTACCCCTTTCACACCGCAACACCCTCCTCTTCTCCCCTTTAACCCTTTTCTAACCCCTTAAGTACTAAAAGATCAATAAATAAGGAAAGCCCGTCCTATAATTCGCCAAAATGGGTAATAAATAAGTACTAAAGAGAAGGTAAGAGCCACTTGAATGTCAAAGAATCCACTAAATATCTTTATATATTGATTAGATCGACTTCTTATATAATTCGACAAAGCAACGAGATAATGGCACTAATTATGATAATAGTAATATCAACATCAATTAGGATGATCATTTTAAAATATAATAATAATGGTAATATGATTATAGTAAAGAGGATATTTCTAACTACTACAAGTACTACTAATAGTAATGACAATGATGATAATATTAAGAGTAATAACAATAATAATGATAATAATAATAATGATAATAACAATAATAATATAAGAAATAACTGTAACAATAACAATCATGATAATAGCAATGATAATAATCATGATATCATTGATAATGATGATAGTGATAAAAGTAATGACGATAGTAACGATAATGATAATGATAATTATGATGATGATAATAATAAAAATAATAATAATGACAATTAAAATAAGAATAATAATAACAATAATAGATACACGGATAGATAAATAAAGGAATAAACAACAATAAGATGAAAGAAGATATAAAAAAGATGACACTGATAATAAAAATAATAATGATAGTGATGGTAATGATGATAGTAATATTGATGATGATAATATTAATATCATTATCAATAATAGTAATAATAATAATAATGATAATAATAATGATAATGATAATAATGATGATAATAAAGATAATAATAATGATGATGATAATATATTAATAATAATAATAACAATAATAATAGTAATGATAATAATAATAATAATAATGATAATAATAATAATAATAATAATAATAATAATAATAATAATAATAATAATAAAAGCAGAATAAGAAGATGCGAACAACACAACAACAACAACAGCAACAAAATTAAGACGAACCACCCAAGTACGAAGATATATATAAAAAAAAGAGGAAAAAGTTAGCGAAGTAGGGAAAAAAAGTGTTTTCCTCCTTTCGGTCTGCCTGTGTTGCCCGCCAGGATATGAGGTCGGGATGGAGGGAATCAACTCCATCAAGTAGGTGGAGGGAGGGTGGAGGGAAAAGGGGAGGGAGGGTGGAGGGAATGGGAGTGGGAGGGGGAGGAGGGGGAGTGGGAATGGGGTGGGAGGGGGAGGGAGGATGAGAGGGAGGGGGGAGGAAGAGAGGAGGGAAAGGAGTGGGAGGGGGAGGGAAGATAAGAAGAAAGGGAGAGGGAAGGAAGAAAGAGGGAGGGAAAAAGGAGGGGGAGGGATGGAATGGAGGAGGAAATGGAGAAGAGCAGATCGATGCAAGAGTAAGGGAGGAGTAAAATGATTAGAGATAATTAGATAGAGAGAGAGAGGTAGAGAGAGAAAGAGAGAGAGAGAGAGAAAACAAACAAAAGCCAAAAGAAAAATAGCACGAAGATAAACGACCAAAAAGCGAAGAGGAGAAACACGAAGATGACAAACAAACGAAAACCAATAGGAAAAGCACAAAGGAAATAAACAAACAAAGCGATGATAGAATACGCTCAGAAAAGAAAACAAAAGCAGAGAAGAAAGAACATAAGGATCAAAGAAAAGAAAAGAAAAACAGAGAACAAAGAACACATGAGAAGAGGAAAAACCGATAAACGAAGGAATAGAAAGGAGAGAAAAAAATAGGAATAGGAAAAAAAGGAAATCAATATTCATAATATTGGTTGACTTCGCAGGACTTGGAGGAGGAAGGGGGGGGGGGGAGGCGTATGAGAAGAGGAGGAGGGAAGAAAAGAATAAGAGAGATAGCAAATAGTAAAAGAGAAGAGAGGAATGGACGATAGAATAGAAAACATGGAGGGATAGGAGAAAGAGAGAGGAGAAAAAATGAAGGCTGAAGGATAGGAAGATGGGAAAGGAATGGAGGATGAGGTAGATGGAGAGGGAAAGGATAGCAATGGGAAAGAAAGGAAGTAGAATAAAGAGAAAAGAGAGAGGAGACGGGAGGAATAAGAAAAGAGAAAAGAGTGAAAAGAGAGGGATAGGAAGCGAGGAAAGGGAAAGAGAAGATAAGGGAGACTAGAAAGGGAAAGAGAAAAGAGAAGAGAGAGGGGAGCAATAGGAAGAGAGAAAAGAGGAAAAAGAAAGAGATAAGAGGAGAGGAGAGAGGAGGCGAGGGAGACAAGAGAGAGAAAAGCGGAGAGAGGAGTCGAAGGAGACTAGAGAGAGGAAAGAGGAGAGAAGACAGAGGAAAGGAGAGATAGGAGGCGAGGGCGACTAGAAAGAGGAGAGAGGAGAGGGGAGACGAAGGAGACTAGAGAGAGGAAAGAGGAGAGAAGAGAGAGGAAAGGGGAGACGAGGGAGACTAGAGAGAAGGAAGAGGATAGGAAGGAGATTAGAGAGAGGAAAGAGGAGAGAGGTGGCGAGGGAGACTAGAAAGAGGAAAGAGAAGAGAGGAAACGAAAGAGATTAGAGAAAGGAAAGAGGAGAGAAGAGAAAGGAAACGGGAGACGAGGGAGACAAGAGCGAGGAAAGAGGAGAGAAGAGAGAGGAAAGGGGAGGCGAGGGAGACAAGAACGAGGAAAGAGGAGAGAAGAGAAAGGAAAGGGGAATCGAGGGCGACAAGAGAGAGGAAAGAGGAGAGAGAGAGAGAGAGAGAGAGAAGAGAGGGAAAAGACCCACTCAAGCGTCCACCTCAAAGACTCTCCCACCAACACCGACCTTTTCCCAGAATTACTTACACGAATTACGGAAATCTGGAGCTGCGAGGAGTCCGGGATCGAAAGGCTTCCGCAAGATGGATTCATTTCGGTTCCCTGGCTCTCTGGTTCTCCTTCTTGGAAGCGGAGTGTTATCTCCAACCTCAAAGAAAGGGGGGAAGGTCGTCCTTGAACCTAGAACGCCACGGTATCCTCTGATGTTGTTGAGACGAGGAAAGGTAAAGAGAAAAAAAAGAAAACGAAAAAAAGAAAAAAAAATCGTTTGAGGAGGTTGTCTTATCTGCGTAAATTCCAATATTCAAGTACAGCGTTTAGATTAAAGTTGAAAATTACTTGATAAAATTGTTAAGGATGTAGTTATGTTATTCATTTTCATTTGCTTTTATTTTTATATGCGGAATCAAAATAGTTCAGGACTCGTTAGCTGTATTATCATAGACATATTGACACAATGTTTCAGTCGCACGGGTAATTCTGATGCAATTTCCCCCATATTTTGTTTCTTTATTACTTTAATTCAGATCCTGATTCAATCATGCTTTAATATCATTTGTTGCATTATCACCGTCATGTCGAAACAGCTGATATAAATACCTCAATATAATTAATTCAACATCGAGATAACGACCCTTATTCCTTTAGAATTCAGATTCATTAGTTACCTTGTTATCGTCATGCTCATAATGCTGACATAATTACCTTGTTAATCTCAGTCTTCTTTCCCGCGGCGCTAATCAAGGCCCGGGAACCTTTATCTCTCCCCACGCCCACCTGCGTGCGGGCGGCGGGGAGGTTCAGGTGGAAACAGGCCTCGTTTATCTCGCTTGTCATTATCTCGAAAAGGGGGGGAATTTGTTCTTATCATCAGCCCCTCGCGACCGCTTGACGTCGACCCCGTTCTGGCTTCTCTTTGTGTCTTTCTCTTCGGTTCGTCCGGGTCTGAATCGACGGATTTGTTAAACCGCTTGAGGGTTGAGTCGTTTCTTGGCCAAGGGTGGAAGAGAAAGGACTCACGAAACTCTCTTTCTTTCCCTTTTTGCTATCCCTCTATCTCTCTCTATTTCCCTCTTCGTCTCTGTCTCTGTCTCTGTCTCTTTCTCTTTCTCTGTCTCTCTCTCTCTCTCTCTCTCTCTCTCTCTCTCTCTCTCTCTCTCTCTCTCTCTCTCTCTCTCTCTCTCTCTCTCTCTCTCTCTCTCTCTTCCTTTCCCTTCCTCTCCCTCTTCCTCTCTAGTATTATGGGCAGTCGTAGGTGGACTTGCCCTACATCTTGCATTATTTAAGGAGATAGAGTTAGCCTGTATTGCTGTTGTAGTGAATGGTAGGAAGAGAGAGAGAGAGAGAGAGAGAGAGAGAGAGAGAGAGAGAGAGAGAGAGAGAGAGAGAGAGAGAGAGAGAGAGAGAGAGAGACAGAGAGAGAGTGAGTGAGTGAGTGAGTGACTGAGAGAGAGAGAGTGAGAGAGGCAGAGAGAGAGAGAGAGAGACAGAGACAGAGAGAGAAAGCGAAAGGAAGAGCAACGGGGAGAAGAGTGAAAGGAGAGACGTGGGGGGGGGTGCATTACCCACCCAAGCAGAGACTCGATCTCCAGAAGACATTCCTACTCTCCCAACTTCCTCAACTTCCTCTCCTCTCCCCCTACAACCTTGAAGCGAAGAGGAATGAGGACATGAGAACGGAGCCCGACTTACCCTCTGTTTACGAAAGAGTAATATACGTTAATATAATAAATATGGTGTTCAACGACCCCCAAAGAACCCCTCTATGCTACAGGGTTCCAAAGGCAATTAAAACGGTGATAGTGAAGCCAACCTCGGTGTCAATACCACTCAGTATTTAAGTTCCCGATTGAAAGTAACATACATACAGTATATGCATGTTATGAGGGGAGAGAGGAAATGTGTACATACATTTCCGAATCGAAAAAGACGCCATGAAGTAACATACATACAGTATATGCATGTTATGAGGGGAGGGAGGGAATGTGTATATACATTTCCGAATCGAAAAAAGATGCCATGAGGTCGTTTTATTCCATCATAGAAAATGTCAGCTCCGGAGGTATCTTATGTGGCACCTCTACAAAGGCTAAGATCCAACCACGAAATGTAAACAATAGCAGGTTGCATCTCGAAACCCTGTACAAAGTCTACGAATACACAAATGGACCCAGGATACATTTATGCTTTGTATAAAAAATAAAAAATAAATTAAAAAAAAAATACTTTATGGTAACAGGAATATAAAAGAATGAGTGAAAAGGCTAACATGACAAATTGAGAAAGCAAGAATACCTCCACCCACTACTTCCTATGGAATCAAGGGCTTGGGAGTCTTTTTTCTATACATTACAAAGTATTCCCCAGACACGAAATACTTCAGCGATAGAGGAGGTCCTGGAAATGCTGAAAACGACATGATAAACCTTCGTCGATCATATAAAACCGAGATCATGGACTGAAATTCATGAGCTTGGAGTGAGCAGAGTGTGAAGCCAGACCTAGAACTTCTTGCTAGGATCTCACTCAGTACTAGAATCTCTAGCGAGGAGGATTTGCTAGATCTGAACAATTCTAAAAGGCCTGAAAGCTGTAACTGAAAGTATTATGACCGGTTTTCACACGAAAATCATCTATAGCATACATATAGATAGATACAGAGATAGATAGATAGATAGATAAATAGATAGAGAGAGAGATAGATAGATAGATAGATAGATAGATAGATAGACAGACAGACAGACAGATAGATATATAGATATAGATATATAGATATATAGGAATAGGACACTGCCACGTTTTAAAAGCGAGAATCGGGCTTTATTAGCAATGGTAACTGGTTATAAAGTTCTAGCCATATACCAACTACATCAAAGCCTGCGTACGCCTTTGCAATTAACCAGGACGGTAAAAAAAAAAGATTAACTAAACTTGGGCAACATGGTCCCTTGCCTGAGGCACGTAGAAGTTCTCAGATAATCCTCTCTGATATAACTGATTCCTTTAATTATTAGTCTTGTTCATTATGTATTCTGAGCAACATATAATTGCAGTAAAAACATGGTTAGGGGCAAGATGACCTTTAAATCAATTCCTTTCATTATTCAATTTTGTGTTTTCTTCATCCTACCAACATCATTATCACGATGATTACCAAAATCGGAAGAAAACAAAATCGCAGCTCTAACACATAAAAAAAGAAAAAAAAATCGCAGCTCAACCACACAAAAAAAAGAAAAAAAATCGCAGCTCTAACACATACAAAAAAAAGAAAAAAAAATCGCAGCTCTAACACATAAAAAATAAAAGTCGCAGCTCTAACACATAAAAAAATCACAGCTCAAACACATAAAAAAAAGAAAAAAATCGCAGCTCTAACACATAAAAAAAAATCGCATCTAAACCACATAAAAAAAGAAAACAAAAATCACAGCTCAAACGCATAAAAAAAAGAAAAGAAAAAAAATCATTGCGTCTCAAGAAAGCATAAAACAAAATCCCGAGCACCCTTTCTGCCCTCGCGATTCCTTGCCTTCACAACCCGAGAAGAGGCTTCCGAGGCTTCAGAAACCCGCGAATCATCCCCGTTTCATTTTAACCCCCAAAGAAGCGTGAGAATTTACAGATCTTATTTGGGGACAAGTCGAGCGCGCGAGAAGCTCAACTTTTGACATTTTGGGGCGTGCTTGCGTGTAGGGAGCGTGGGAGTCTGAGTGCGTTTGCGTGAAGGGAGCGTGGGAATCTGAGTGCGTTTGCGTGAGGGAGCGTGGGAATCTGAGTGCGTTTGCGTGAGGGAGCGTGGGAGGCTGAGTGCGTTTGCGTGAGGGAGCGTGGGAATCTGAGTGCGTTTGCGTGAGGGAGCGTGGGAATCTGAGTGCGTTTGCGTGAAGGGAGCGTGGGAATCTGAGTGCGTTTGCGTGAGGGAGCGTGGGAATCTGAGTGCGTTCGCGTGAGGGAGCGTGGGAATCTGAGTGCGTTTGCGTGAGGGAGCGTGGGAATCTGAGTGCGTTTGCGTGAGGGAGCGTGGGAATCTGAGTGCGTTTGCGTGAGGGAGCGTGGGAATCTGAGTGCGTTTGCGTGAGGGAGCGTGGGAATCTGAGTGCGTTTGCGTGAGGGAGCGTGGGAATCTGAGTGCGTTTGCGTGAGGGAGCGTGGGAATCTGAGTGCGTTTGCGTGAGGGAGCGTGGGAATCTGAGTGCGTTTGCGTGAAGGGAGCGTGGGAATCTGAGTGCGTTTGCGTGAGGGAGCGTGGGAATCTGAGTGCGTTTGACTGAAGGGAGCGTGGGAATCTGAGTGCGTTTGCGTGAGGGAGCGTGGGAATCTGAGTGCGTTTGCGTGAGGGAGCGTGGGAATCTGAGTGCGTTTGCGTGAGGGAGCGTGGGAATCTGAGTGCGTTTGCGTGAGGGAGCGTGGGAATCTGAGTGCGTTCGCGTGAGGGAGCGTGGGAATCTGAGTGCGTTTGCGTGAGGGAGCGTGGGAATCTGAGTGCGTTTGCGTGAGGGAGCGTGGGAATCTGAGTGCGTTTGCGTGAGGGAGCGTGGGAATCTGAGTGCGTTTGCGTGAGGGAGCGTGGGAATCTGAGTGCGTTTGCGTGAGGGAGCGTGGGAATCTGAGTGCGTTTGCGTGAGGGAGCGTGGGAATCTGAGTGCGTTTGCGTGAGGGAGCGTGGGAATCTGAGTGCGTTTGCGTGAGGGAGCGTGGGAATCTGAGTGCGTTTGCGTGAGGGAGCGTGGGAATCTGAGTGCGTTTGCGTGAGGGAGCGTGGGAGTCTGAGTGCGTTTGCGTGAAGGGAGCGTGGGAATCTGAGTGCGTTTGCGTGAGGGAGCGTGGGAATCTGAGTGCGTTTGCGTGAGGGAGCGTGGGAATCTGAGTGCGTTTGCGTGAAGGGAGCTTGGGAATCTGAGTGCGTTTGCGTGAGGGAGCGTGGGAATCTGAGTGCGTTTGCGTGAGGGAGCGTGGGATTCTGAGTGCGTTTGGGGTCCTCGGATGTGTCTCTGCGGGTGTCGTGCTAAGGAGGGCGAAGGGGGAGGCTGATTTGCATACGTGTCTGTATGTGGGCCAAAGTTCGTTGACGTGAGATTGGATATATGTAAATTATTCCACATGTACATGGAGAAATATACATATACATTAATACACAGGCGAAGACATTCAAGCACACAAAAGCAAGAGCATGTACACTCACCCGCGCACGCTCACGCACACACACACACACACACATGCACACACACACTCACAAACAAATGAACACGCATACAAACAAATGAACACACACACACAAACAAATGCACACATACACACACACACAAACAAATGAACACACACCCACGCACATACACAAACAAACTAATGAACACACACAAACAAACAAATGAACACATACACACAAACAAATGAACACACACACACACACACAAATGCACATATCCACGAATAATCAAAACTTTCAGACACAAACGCTGCACAAACACACGACACTTCGCACAAACACAGACACGCTGAGGACTTGCGTGCCAAGTTTTCGTCCTCGTGATTGACACTTGAATATTTTAATACATTTGATATCCTTTTCCTCCTCTAAGTAAAAGAGGACGCCAGCTTCTCCTTATTCTTCCTCTCCTTCTTCTTCTTCTTTTCCTTCTTCTTCTTCTTCCTCTTCTTCCTCTCCTTATTCTTCTTCTTATTCTTCTTCTTCTTCTTTTTCTTCTTCTTCTTCTTCTTCTTCTTCTCCTTCTTTTTCCTCCTCCTCCTCCTCTTCTTCTTCTTTTTCTTCTTCTTCTTCTTCTTCTTCTTTTTCTCCTTCTCCTCCTCCTCCTCCTCCTCCTCCTCCTCCTCCTCCTCCTCCTCCTCCTCCTCCTTCTTCTTCTTCTTCTTCTTCGTCCTCGTCTCCTATATCTTGCTATTTCCCCCAATTTCTCTTCCAAATCATCCCACCTGTTGTGAGCTACCCAGGTGAAGAAGAGAGAAGATTAGATAAAGCTGAGGAAGGGGAGATAAGAGAACATAAAGATTCAGATAAGCTCTCCGTTTTTTTTTTCTTTCTTTCTTTCTTTCTTTCTTTCTTTCTCTCTCTCTCTCTCTCTCTCTCTCTCTCTCTCTCTCTCTCTCTCTCTCTCTCTCTCTCTCTCTCTCTCTCTCTCATTCTTTCTTTCTCTCTCTCTCTCTTTCTTTCTTTCTTTCTCTCTCTCTCTTTCTTTCTTTCTTTCTTTCACCCGTCGGGTTTTCTTATCTCTCGACCCCATAATTAATTATAGTAACAAAAGTGATTAATGCGAACCTTGAGAATACTATAAACAGTATTCACAGTCTTAAGATCACTATAAACAGTATTCACACTTAAGATCACTAAACACAGTATCCACAGTCTTAAGATCACTAGAAACAGTATTCACAGTCTTAAAATCACTATAAACAATATTCACAGTCACCACAAACAGTATTCACAGTCTTAAGATCACTAAAAACAGTATTCACAGTCTTAAGATCACTATAAACAGTATTCACAGTCTTAAGATCACTAGAAACAGTTACCACAGTCTTAAGATCACTAAAAACAATATTCACAGTCTTAGATCACTATAAACAGTATTCACGGTCTTAAGATCACTATAAACAGTATTCACAGTCTTAAGATCATTACAAACAGTATTCACAGTCTTAAGATCACTAAAAACAGTATCCACAGTCTTAAGATCACTATAAACAATATTCATAGTCTTAAGATCACCACAAACAGTATTCACAGTCTTAAGATCACTAAAAACAGTTACCACAGTCTTAAGATCACTGAAAACAATATTCACAGTCTTAAGATCACTATAAACAGTATTCACGGTCTTAAGATCACTATAAACAGTATTCACAGTCTTAAGATCATTACAAACAGTATTCACAGTCTTAAGATCACTAAAAACAATATTCACAGTCTTAGATCACCACAAACAGTATTCACAGTCTTAAGATCACTAAAGACAGTATTCACAGTCTTAAGATCACTAAAGACAGTATTCACAGTCTTAAGATCACTAAAGACAGTATTCACAGTCTTAAGATCACTATAAACAGTATCCACAGTCTTAAGATCACTATAAACAGTATCCACAGTCTTAAGATCACTAAAAACAATATTCACAGTCTTAAGATCACAACAAACAGTATTCACAGTCTTAAGATCACTAAAGACAGTATTCACAGTCTTAAGATCACTATAAACAGTATTCACAGTCTTAAGATCACTAAAGACAGTATTCACAGTCTTAAGATCACTATAAACAGTATTCACAGTCTTAAGATCACTATAAACAGTATTCACAGTCTTAAGATCACCACAAACAGTATTCACAGTCTTAAGATCACTAAAGACAGTATTCACAGTCTTAAGATCACTATAAACAGTATTCACAGTCTTAAGATCACTATAAACAGTATCCACAGTCTTAAGATCACTATAAACAGTATTCACAGTCTTAAGATCACTAAAAACAATATTCACAGTCTTAAGATCACTAGAAACAGTATTCACAGTCTTAAGATCACTATAAACAGTATTCACAGTCTTAAGATCACAACAAACAGTATTCACAGTCTTAAGATCACTAAAAACAATATTTACAGTCTTAAGATCACTATAAACAGTATTCACAGTCTTAAGATCACTAAAAACAATATTCACAGTCACCACAAACAGTATTCAGAGTCTTAAGATCACTATAAACAGTATCCACAGTCTTAAGATCACTAAAAACAATATTTACAGTCTTAAGATCACTATAAACAGTATTCACAGTCTTAAGATCACTAAAAACAATATTCACAGTCTTAAGATCACAACAAACAGTATTCACAGTCTTAAGATCACTATAAACAGTATTCACAGTCTTAAGATCACTATAAACAGTATTCAGAGTCTTAAGATCACTATAAACAGTATCCACAGTCTTAAGATCACTATAAACAGTATCCACAGTCTTAAGATCACTATAAACAGTATTCACAGTCTTAAGATCACTATAAACAGTATTCACAGTCTTAAGATCACAACAAACAGTATTCACAGTCTTAAGATCACTATAAACAGTATTCACAGTCTTAAGATCACTATAAACAGTATCCACAGTCTTAAGATCACTATAAACAGTATCCACAGTCTTAAGATCACTAGAAACAGTATTCACAGTCTTAAGATCACTATAAACAGTATTCACAGTCTTAAGATCACTAAAAACAATATTCACAGTCACCACAAACAGTATTCACAGTCTTAAGATCACTAGAAACAGTATCCACAGTCTTAAGATCACTAAAAACAATATTTACAGTCTTAAGATCACTATAAACAGTATTCACAGTCTTAAGATCACTAAAAACAATATTCACAGTCACCACAAACAGTATTCAGAGTCTTAAGATCACTATAAACAGTATCCACAGTCTTAAGATCACTAAAAACAATATTTACAGTCTTAAGATCACTATAAACAGTATTCACAGTCTTAAGATCACTAAAAACAATATTCACAGTCTTAAGATCACAACAAACAGTATTCACAGTCTTAAGATCACTATAAACAGTATTCACAGTCTTAAGATCACTATAAACAGTATTCAGAGTCTTAAGATCACTATAAACAGTATCCACAGTCTTAAGATCACTATAAACAGTATCCACAGTCTTAAGATCACAACAAACAGTATTCACAGTCTTAAGATCACTATAAACAGTATTCACAGTCTTAAGATCACTATAAACAGTATCCACAGTCTTAAGATCACTATAAACAGTATCCACAGTCTTAAGATCACTATAAACAGTATCCACAGTCTTAAGATCACTAGAAACAGTATTCACAGTCTTAAGATCACTATAAACAGTATTCACAGTCTTAAGATCACTATAAACAGTATTCACAGTCTTAAGATCACTATAAACAGTATTCACAGTCTTAAGATCACTATAAACAGTATCCACAGTCTTAAGATCACTATAAACAGTATCCACAGTCTTAAGATCACTATAAACAGTATCCACAGTCTTAAGATCACTAGAAACAGTATTCACAGTCTTAAGATCACAACAAACAGTATTCACAGTCTTAAGATCACTATAAACAGTATTCACAGTCTTAAGATCACTATAAACAGTATCCACAGTCTTAAGATCACTATAAACAGTATCCACAGTCTTAAGATCACTAGAAACAGTATTCACAGTCTTAAGATCACTATAAACAGTATTCACAGTCTTAAGATCACTAAAAACAATATTCACAGTCACCACAAACAGTATTCACAGTCTTAAGATCACTAGAAACAGTATCCACAGTCTTAAGATCACTAAAAACAATATTTACAGTCTTAAGATCACTATAAACAGTATTCACAGTCTTAAGATCACTAAAAACAATATTCACAGTCACCACAAACAGTATTCAGAGTCTTAAGATCACTAGAAACAGTATCCACAGTCTTAAGATCACTAAAAACAATATTTACAGTCTTAAGATCACTATAAACAGTATTCACAGTCTTAAGATCACTAAAAACAATATTCACAGTCACCACAAACAGTATTCAGAGTCTTAAGATCACTATAAACAGTATTCACAGTCTTAAGATCACTAAAAACAATATTCACAGTCTTAAGATCACAACAAACAGTATTCACAGTCTTAAGATCACTATAAACAGTATTCACAGTCTTAAGATCACTAAAAACAATATTCACAGTCTTAAGATCACAACAAACAGTATTCACAGTCTTAAGATCACTATAAACAGTATTCACAGTCTTAAGATCACTATAAACAGTATTCAGAGTCTTAAGATCACTATAAACAGTATTCACAGTCTTAAGATCACTATAAACAGTATTCACAGTCTTAAGATCACTAAAGACAGTATTCACAGTCTTAAGATCACTAAAGACAGTATTCACAGTCTTAAGATCACTATAAACAGTATTCACAGTCTTAAGATCACTATAAACAGTATTCACAGTCTTAAGATCACTAAAAACAGTATTCACAGTCTTAAGATCATTAAAAACAATATTAACAGTGTATTCACAGTCTTAAGATCACTATAAACAGTATTCACAGTCTTAAGATCACTATAAACAGTATTCACAGTCTTAAGATCACTATAAACAGTATTCACAGTCTTAAGATCACAACAAACAGTATTCACAGTCTTAAGATCACTATAAACAGTATTCACAGTCTTAAGATCACTAAAAACAGTATTCACAGTCTTAAGATCACTATAAACAGTATTCACAGTCTTAAGATCACTATAAACAGTATTCACAGTCTTAAGATCACAACAAACAGTATTCACAGTCTTAAGATCACTATGAACAGTATCCACAGTCTTAAGATCACTATAAACAGTATTCACAGTCTTCAGATCACTATAAACAATATTCACAGTCTTAAGATCACTATAAACAGTATTCACAGTCTTAAGATCACTAAAAACAGTATTCACAGTCTTAAGATCACTATAAACAGTATTCACAGTCTTCAGATCACTATAAACAGTATTCACAGTCTTAAGATCACAACAAACAGTATTCACAGTCTTAAGATCACTATAAACAGTATTCACAGTCTTAAGATCACAACAAACAGTATTCACAGTCTTAAGATCACTATAAACAGTATTCACAGTCTTAAGATCACTAAAAACAGTATCCACAGTCTTAAGATCACTATAAACAGTATTCACAGTCTTAAGGTCACTATAAACAGTATTCACAGTCTTAAGATCATTAAAAACAATATTAACAGTGTATTCACAGTCTTAAGATCACTATAAACAGTATTCACAGTCTTAAGATCACTATAAACAGTATTCACAGTCTTAAGATCACTAAAAACAGTATTCACAGTCTTAAGATCACTATAAACAGTATTCACAGTCTTAAGGTCACTATAAACAGTATTCACAGTCTTAAGATCATTAAAAACAATATTCACAGTGTATTCACAGTCTTAAGATCACTATAAACAGTATCCACAGTCTTAAGATCATTACAAACAGTATTCACAGTCTTAAGATCACTAAATACAATATTCACAGTCTTAAGGTCACTATAAACAGTATTCAAAGCCTTAAGATCACCACAAACAGTATTCACAGTCTCAAGATCATTATAAACAGTATTCACAGTCTTAAGATCACTATAAACAGTATTCACAGTCTTAAAATCACTATAAACAGTATTCAAAGCCTTAAGATCACTATAAACAGTATCCACAGTCTTAAGGTCACTATAAACAGTATTCACAGTCTTAAGATCACTATAAACAGTATTCACAGTCTTAAGATCACTATAAACAGTATTCACAGTCTTAAGATCACTATAAACAATATTCACAGTCTTAAGATCACTATAAACAGTATTCACAGTCTTAAGATCACTATAAACAATATTCACAGTCTTAAGATCACTATAAACAGTATTCACAGTCTTAAGATCACTAAATACAATATTCACAGTCTTAAGATCACTTAAAACAATATTCACAGTCTAAAGATCACTAAAAACAGTATTCACAGTCTAAAGATCACTATAAACAGTATTCACAGTCTTAAGATCACTAAATACAATATTCACAGTCTTAAGATCACTTAAAACAATATTCACAGTCTAAAGATCACTAAAAACAGTATTCACAGTCTTAAGATCACTATAAACAGTATTCACAGTCTTAAGATCATTAAAAACAATATTCACAGTGTATTCACAGTCTTAAGATCACTATAAACAGTATTCACAATCTTTGTACATGGCTGTTCATGGTAAAGCAAGGCCGTGGTTCGTGTCCATCTTACAGCGCCCCCGATAAGGTCAAAGAGCGAGAGGTTATTTCGCCAGCTGACACGGAGACGCTCGCAGGGACGCTGATCCTGCCGACGAACCCGTTATTGCTGGCGTGCCTCCTGCAGGTAGCTCCTCATCCTCCACCTTCTCCTCTTCTTTTTCGTCCTCCTCTCCCTCCTTTTTTTGTTTTTTCTTCTTCCTTATTTTACTCTTCTTCTTTTCAGTCTTCTTTCTCTGCTTCTTCTTCTTCTTCTTCTTTGTTTCTTCTTATTTTTCTTCGTTTTACTCTTCTTATTCTTCTTCGTTCTACTCCTCTTCTTATTTTTCTTTTTCGTCCTCCTCCCCCTCCTCCTCTTCTTATTCTTATTCTACTTTTGTTGTTTTTCTTCTTCCTCATTTTACTCCTCTCCCTTTTCTTCTTTTTTTGTCTTCTTCCTCATTTTCTTTTCTTTCTTCTTTTCCTTCTTCATTTTACTCCTCTTTCTCTTCTTCTTTTCCCCCTTTTTCCTCCTCATACTATTTTTCCTCCTCTCCCTTCCCCTCGTAATCCTCCTCCTCC
>NC_091565.1:41169359-41171859 GCF_042767895.1 Penaeus vannamei
GAATATTTGTTGGTGTGATTGTGTGTGTGTGTGTGTGTGTGTGTGTGTGTGTGTTTGTGTGTGGATAGGCGTGTGTTAATGAGAATATTTGTTTGTGTGTGCGTATGTGTGTGTGTTTGTGAGTGTGTGTCTTTGTGTTTGTGTGTGGATGGGCGTGTGTTAATGAGAATATTTGTTTGTGTGTGCGTGTGTGTGTGTGTGTGTGTGTGTGTGTTTGTGTGTGTGTGTTTGTGTGTGGATGGGCGTGTGTTAATGAGAATATTTGTTTGTGTGTGCACGTGTGTGTGTTTGTGAGTGTGTGTTTGTGTGTGTGTGTGGAGGGGGGAGGGGGAGAGAACATGGGAAAAAAATGAAATGAAATGATAATCATAGACCGAGAACTAGAAAGAAAAAAAAGAGAGAACACAACAATAAAACACACAGAGAAATACCGAAAGAGTGATAAGAGAAAGGAAAAGCGAAACAGAAAGGAGAGCCACTCACACAATGACCTCAAAAACCAGTCAGCCAGCGAGGGCGTGTGTTAAACGGCCGCCATAGAGTGTGGATCATGCATCCTATGTGTTAAACTGCGTGCGTTGTGGGCGGGAATTATGAGTGTTTTTAGCATCACGTTTGACGTATTTGATGCGTGTGTTCCAGTGTTTGCATATGTTATCGTTAAGCGCTCGGAATATTCATAAATGCTAACTAATGTGTGTGTGTTTGTATGTATATATATATATATATATATATATATATATATATATATATATATATATATATATATATATATATATATATATATATCACTCTCACTCACTCTAGTGCTCACTCATTCATTCACTCCCTCTCTTTCTCTCTATCTATCTATCTATCTCTCTCTCGCTCTCGCTCTCTCTCTCTCTCTCTCTCTCTCTCTCTCTCTATCTATCTATCTATCTATCTATCTATCTATCTATCTATCTATCTCGCTCTCACTCCCTCACTCTTTTAACTCTTTCACTCTTTTTACTCTTTCACTCTTTCTCTCTCTCTCTCTCTCTCTCTCTCTCTCTCTCTCTCTCTCTCTCTCTCTCTCTCTCTCTCTGTCTCTCTCTCTCTCTCTCTCTCTCTCTCTCACTCTCTCTCTGTTTCACAGTCAGTTACTCTCCTTTCCAGGTACAGTTTCATTCTCACCGCCAGGCAGTTTACACGAAGCTTTAATTAAATGAAGGAGTTACGACTGTTGTTTATCCGTCCACTCTAGACGTTTCGTAAATATCTCCAAGTTCCTTAATTGTTGAAGGCTCCGCTAAGTCTTTCGGAACATGTCTGAATCATGTTGCAAACGTGATGCTGTTGTTTTGAATACGCTGAGGGAAATTTACTCCTTACTCCGACTGCTTCAATATACTGTTTCGTTCTGCGTGGAATTTTTGTTGTTGTTTGTTGGCGTTCTAGATTGGGAAAAAAAAGAAAATAAAAAAAAAAGGTAGAGAGAAATGAACCAGGTGTGGAATACACATACGTTTTACAAAAGAACATATGTTGGGGTCTTTTTTTTTCATTGTAAAGCATCACGTACGTTAGGATATGAGTGCGATAATTTCGGATTTCAGCGAAAAAGGGATTTTTAAAAATGTGTTTGTTGTCGTTATTTGTAATTCAGTGAATGTCAAAATAACAAAATTAGAATTTCAGCAGAAATCGTGTTTTCAATTTCACTTTTTATGTCGTTTATACATTAATGTCTTTTCCTTCGCTTAAGATTCATAGACCGTGACCTTTTTGAATTATCGTTTTACTTAATTATTTGACTCCTTGTCTCCATAATTATTCATAAATGTAGTAAATTAATTATATATCATTATTATTATTAGATTAATTATTAATTATCATATATTATTATTATTAGATCAATTATTAATTATTATATATTATTATTATTATTATTAAATTAATCATATTTTATTAATTATATTATTAATCATAGTCATAAATCATTCATAAGTGTAGAACTTTCAGTTAATTTTCTTGTAATTCCTCGATTCACGGCAAAGAACTCCTATTTCAGGTCTGATAATTTCCGCTTTCTTGCCTTAGCCTGATCTTCGGCAAGTCTTCCCCTCCCCAGCACCCCATCCCATCCCTTCCCCACCCCTTCCCCTTCCCTTAAGCCCCCATGCCCCCCCCTCCCACTACCCTCCCCCTTCCCTTAAACCCCCATGCCCCCCCTCCCCCTACCCTCCCCCTTCCCTTAAACCCTCCTGCCCTCCCCCTCCCCCCACCCTCCCCCTTCCCTTAAACCCCCTGCCCCCTCTCCCTCCCTTCCAGCCCTCCCTGCCCTCCCTTAAACCCCCTACCCCTTACACCCTCCTCCTACCCTCCCCCTTCCCTTAAACTCCAGCTTCCCCACCTCCCCCTTCCCTTAAACCCTCCTGCCCACCCCCTCCCCCCCTCCGCGCAAAAACCCCCTGCCCCCTCATCCCCCTTCCCTTAAACCCCCTGCCCCTTCCCCTCCCCACCCCCTCCCCCTTCC
>NC_091565.1:41179359-41186859 GCF_042767895.1 Penaeus vannamei
GGAGGGAAGGAAATGGGAGGAGGAGGAGGGAGGAGGAAGGAGGGGAGGAGGTGGAATAGGAAGGGAAGAGGGAGGGGAGTTGGAAAGAGGAGGGAGAGGGAGAGGAGGAGAGGGCAGACAACATCGCGATTCTCGTAGGCTGGTGTAAGTCCCAGGGGGAGGTTGTGGGGACGAGATGAGGTGGGGGAGAGAGGGAGGAGGGATTTGTAAGTGGTGAGGCAGAAAGAAGGGGCTGGGATTGTGAAGGGGGAGGGGACGTGGGAGGAGGAAGAAGAAGGTGACGAAAGAGGTGGGGGGTGGGGGGGGCAGGGAGAAAGGGTGAGGGAGGTTAGAGTGGAGGAAGGGAAAAGGTAAAAAGGAGAAGGAGATCGAGAGAGAAACAGAGAGAGAGAGAGGGAGAGAGAGAAAGAGAGCGAGAGGAGGAAAGAGAGAGAGAGGGAGAGAGAGAGTGAGAGAGAGAGAGAGAGGGAGAGAGGGAGAGAGAGAGAGAGAGAATGAGAGGAGAAAGAGAGCGAGCGAGAGAGAGAGAGAGAGAATAAAAGAAAACAAAAAAAAAAACGCACAAAATACACATTGAAACAACAGACACACATACAGACAGACAGACAGGGAAACAGACAGTGAGGAGGGAAAAGTGCACGAGGAAAGTGCAAAACAAAGAAAGTGAATAAACGACTGCAATCTCCTTACCCACCCCCCCAACCCTCACCCCTTCCGCTCACCCCCCACCCCACCCTACTCACCCCCCAACCCCCACCCCTTCATATGCTCACCCCCCAACCCCCACCCTCTTCCGCTAAATACTTCCCACCCCCACCCCTTCACTCACCCCCACCCCCCTCTCCTCTCCAACACTTAGCCTTTTCATAGACGATATAGGAATTCCCGAACCGTCACTTAAAATCGATATATCCAAGAGCCACTCCAATATTCTACTCAAAATACTCCCCCGCACCCCTTTTTCCCCCCCCCCAATATTCTACTCCCCACACCCCCTGTTACTCCTTCTCCCCTACCTTTCTTCCCCTTTTCCCTTCCCTCTACCTACTCCATACTGCCTTCCTACTCTTTCACATATTTTCTTTAGCCAAATTGCTTTCTCACCTTTACTCCCTCTTTATTCTGTTTACTCTTCCCTCCTCTAGCCCTTTTACTCCCTTTTAATCCCTACTCCTTCTTTTCTTCCCCCTCTCCCCCATTTCTCTCCCTTTCCACCCCACTCCCTTCTCCCACTCCTTCTCGTGTGGACATTTACTCCCCTTCCCTCCTCCCTTCTCTCCCTTTTATTCCCCTTCCTCACACTTCCTTCCCACTATCTGCACCCTCCTCCTCCCCCTACGTCATTCCTTCTATCTACTCCTCCCCACCACCCCCACTCCTTCTCATGTCCCTTGCTCACCTTCTCCACTCCCTTCCCCCTATCTACTCCCTCTCCCCCACCCTCTCCCTCTCTCCAACACGCCTCCCATTCCCGCTTCTCTCCCTACACGTACTCCCTCCCCCTAATCGTACCCTTTCCCTATACCCACCACCCCCACCCCACCACTTCATGAAATTCCCCCGAATAACAAATGAAGAAAGAAAAAAATCTGTCTCAGCCGATTTCCAAAAATCAGAAAATGCAAAAACAAACAAATGCAAAATGACTGAGATAAACGAAATTAGATTTTAAAAAATAGATAAATAAAAAAAAGATAAAGATAATGAATAAATACGACAGGAAAATATACGAATGAGAATAGTAACAAACAAGAAAAGAAATGGCAATAGTAAGAATCTAAAAATAAAAATAATAATAATAATAATAACAAAATAAATAAATAAATGGTAGAAATGAGAAAATTGAAGTAAAAAATAGTAGAAATGAGAGAATTAAAGAAAAAAAAAGATTGGTAGAAATTAGAGAATTTAAAAAAGAAAGACTGATAGATATGAGAGAATCAATAAAATAAGGAATAGATATATAAAGATAAGACAATATATATATCATAACCTCCTCTCCTCTCCATGTAAAACAACGACAAGAAAAAAGAAAACAAAAAAAGCATAAAAAAATCAATATCATCACCCTCAGTCGATGCCAAACAAAAACAAAATAACAAAGAAATAACCAAAAAAGCACATAACAACATAAAAGAAAAATGAAAACAAAACAAAACAAAAAAAATCCCTCCCAGCTTGACTTTTATAGACCTTAGTATGAAAACAATAACAAAAACAACAGTAAAAAAAATCCACAAAATATACGATAGAGAGAGAGGGGAAAAAAATAATTCAATATAAAAAAAAAAACAATGAAATGTGAAAACCAAAATCTTTCAGCGGTCCGGCTGCCGGCTCCCGAATATAGATTTTTTCAGTCTAAAAAAAAGAAAAAAAGAGAAAGAAAGAGAGAGAGAGAGAGAATTAAAAGTATCATATGAATAGAAAAGTAATGATAAGAATAGAATAAATAATAAATAATAAGTAAATAAAAATATAATAATAAGAATAGAAAATAAAGATTTTTTTCAATCTAAAAAAAAAAGAAAAAAAGAGAAAGAAAGAGAGAGAGAGAGAGAGAGAATTAAAAGTATCATATAAATAAAAAGATGATAATAAAAATGATAATAATAAAACAAATAACAAATAATAAATAAATAAAAAATAAACTAATAAGAATAAAAAATAAAGATTTTTTCCAATCTAAAAAAAAGAGGAAGATAGAATTAAATGTATCATATAAATAAAAAAATAATAATAATAATAATAATAGAATAGATAATAAATAATAAATAAATAAAAAATAAAATAATAAGAATAAAGATTTTTTCTAATCTAAAAATAGAGAGAGAGAGAATTAAAAGTATCATATAAATAAAAAAAATAAAATAGAATAAAAAATAATAATAATAAAATAAGAATAAAAAATCAAGATATTTTTCAATCATATAAATAAAAATATATATATCAAAAAATGGAAAAAAAAATAGCGGAACAGAACCGGCCAAGCAGACATTCCGAAGAAAGCCTGAAAAGCCGAGAACTGTCGCGAAGGAGGCTTTGAGACGCTTGACGGGGGGGGAGGGGGGAAGGGGGGGAGTTCTGGACTTGTTTCTCTCATTTCTTTCTTTATCTTTTCTTGTTTTATTCCTTCTTTATTTTTTACGGGGGTAGGGAGGGAGGAGGGAAGGGGAGGGGGGAGTTCTGGACTTGTTTCCTTCATTTTTTCTTTATCTTTTCTTTGTATTATTCTTTGATTATTTTTGTTTCTTCCTTTTCTTCTATTGTTTTTTTTCTTTGTTTAATTCCTCCTTTATTTTTTATTTCTTCCGTTTTTCTATTGTTTTTTTCTTGTTTAATTCCTTCTTTATTTTTTGCTTCTTCCTTTTTTCTCTTTTTTCTTATTTAATTCCTTCTTTATTTTTTGTTTCTTCCTTTTTTTCTATTGTTTTTTTTCTTTTCTTGTTTACTTCCTTCATCCTTCTTTCATATCCTTATCTCTCATTTCTCCCCTTCTTTTCACCCCTCCTTCCTTCCATCTTCCACTCCTCCCTTTCTTTTTTTATTCCTCCTATTTCTCTCTCATTTATCACCCCTTTTCCCTCTTCCCCTTTCCTTCTCATCTTTCTCATTATCCCAGGAGAGTCAAGGCGATGGGGGTTGGGGGGGGGGGGAGGGCGTTGCTTGTGACTTTTCTTTCTCTCTCTCTCTCTTTTCATTCGTTTTGGGTTTTTTATTTCGTTGAGTTTGCTGTGTTTCTTTCTTTCTTTTTGTTATTCCTCTGTGATGTCGCTTTGTTTTGTTCTGTTTTCTTTTGTTTCCTGTTGTTGTTGTTTTTTGCGTCATTTCGGTTTATTTTTTGTTTTTCTCTCATTTCGTCTTTTCTTTTCGATTTTGTTCTTTTATTTGTGTTTTTCTTTGTGCGTAATTTCGTTATTTCGTTCTGTTATTTTTGCGTCATTTCGTTCTTCTATTTTGTTATTCTTTGGCTATTTCGTTCTTTAATTCTTTCATGCTCTCGTTTATTTGTTTCTTGATTCCTACCCCTCCTTCTCCTCCTCTCCCCTCCTTCTCTTCCTCTTCCTCCTCCTCCATCTCCTTCTTTCTCTTCCTCCTCCTCTTCTTCCTTCTTCTCTTCCTCTTCCTCTTCTTCCTTCTTCTCTTCCTATTCCTCCTCCCTTTCTTCTTCCCTTTACCTCGCTCTCTTCCTTCTCCTCCTCCTCCTCCTTTTCCCCCTCCTTTTCTTCGTCCTCGTCCTCCTCCTTCATTATATTATACCCTCTTCTTTACCTCCTTTCTTCATCATCATCCTTCTCCTTCTTTCTGTTCCTCCTCCTCTTCCTCCCTCTCTTCCTCTTCCTCCTCCCTTTCTTCCTCCTTCTCCCTCACTCTCCTCCTTCTCCTTCTCCTCCTTTTCCTCCTCCTTTTCTTCGTCCTCATCCTCCTCCTTCATTCATTTATACCCTCTTCTTTACCTCCTTTCATTTTCTACTGCCAGCATAATCCTCTTCACTATTCTCTCTCCTTTTCTTCCTTCACGAATCCACTTATTCACTCATGAATCCACTTATTCACTCATGAATCCACTTATTCACTCATGAATCCACTTATTCACTCATGAATCCACTTATTCACTCATGAATCCACTTATTCACTCATGAATCCACTTATTCACTCATTCCTTTTCGAGACACGTAAGAACAACAGTGACGTGTGCCAGTGATCGATGAATAACCGCGGTAGCACTGATATATTTTTTTTATTTATATCATGTATTCTTCTTGGTATAAAGTGACGTATTTACTACGACGTTGACGCAGTGGAATCACGTGACAAGCCTGTTAGTGTTCGTCAGACGTATCACGGTTTGTTATTCGGACAATTCGCCGCTTGATCTCTCCCCGCAAATGTGTAACTTCTTGTAGGAAAAAAAAAATAAATAAATAAATAAATATATAACTTACAAGAGTTTGGCTTGTCAATGTATATATGATTGATACGCTTAATTCTGTGTATTCGGGAGAATCTACGAGGCACTCCAAGGGTTTGTTTACATTATTAGTGTAAAAATTTGCCGTCAGATGGCGTATCCGTCGTTTCCTTCGTGTACCCTCTACAGCACGTATGAGGAATGAGTGAAGAGCACACACATTCTTCTTTTTTTATCTGTCATATTATTCTACTTCACTTTCTTTACCTCGCTCATTTAATTTTCCTTCTTTTCCTTCCTTACCTTTTCAGGAGAAAGGGGAAATGAATAAAGAGGTAATGACTAACAATCTAACATCAAGTCTTACATTACATAAAGATTATTTGGAAAAAAAAGGTACAGAGAAAGTGGCCTTCTAATAATAGCAACAACAGCCCTAAACATTTCTTTGATGTTAATGCTTCTTCACTCAAGCACATTACAGAATCCCGTCCCAAGTGCCAAGACCTGCCACTCACACAGGTCTCTCCTCCTGCTCCTCCTCCTCCTTCTCCTCCTTTTCTTTTTCTTCCTCCTCTTCCTCCTCCCTTTCTTCTTCCTCCTTCTTCTCTTCCTCCTCCTCCTCCTTTTTTCTTCCTCCTCATCTTTCTCCTTCTTCTCTTCCTCTTCCTCCTCCTTTTCTTCCTCCTTTTTCCTCGCTCTCTTCATCCTTCTCCTCCTCCTTCTTTTCCTCCTCCTTTTCTTCTTCCTCGTCTTCCTTCTCCTCCTCCTCCTTCTATTACTCCTCCTTTTCTTCCTCCTCCTCCTCCCCAACCGCCACCGTCCCCTCACTCCCCTTGCCGCCCCTCTACCTTTCACTCCCCCCCACCCCTCCCTCCCGACTCCCCCTCACCCCCTCCTCCTCCTTCTGGAAGTGACAACATCGAATACCTGTTGATCTTCTTGCTCGTGGCCAGAGAGGAGAGGCGGATAAGGAGGAGGAGGAGGAGAGGGAGGGAGAGGAGGAGGAGAGGAAGGGAGAGGAGGAGGAGAGGGAGGGAGAGGAGGAGGAGAGGAAGGGAGAGGAGGAGGAGAGGGAGGGAGAGTAGGAAGAAGGGAAAGGAGGAGAGGGAGGGAGATGAGGAGGAGAGGGAGGGAGATGAGGAGGAGAGGGAGGGAGAGTAGGAAGAAGGGAAAGGAGGAGAGGGAGGAAGAAGAAGTGGAGGAGAAGGAGAAGACGGCGAAGGGGGGAAAGGAAGTGGAGAAGAAGGAGGAGGAGAGTAGAGGTGGGGAGGAAGAAGAGGGGTAAAAAAAAGAAAGAAAGAAAAAAAGAAAAGAGGAGAAGAGGAAAAGAAGTGAAGGTGGAAGAGATGTGAAGATAATTATGGAATTCTTGGGTTTCTTTACTCTTTTCTTCAAAACTCCCTTCTCAATTTTCTTTTAACTCCCCGTCATCATCATTATCAATTCCATTCCCCTCTTTATCACGACGATCGTTCTCATTCTTACCTTCAATGTTATTATAATAGCAACTTCCCCTTTTTCTTGTTCTTGCATTTCCTCTTCGCTTAATCATCTCTTAACCCTTTATCTCCCGTCATTTAGCCACTTCCTCCTTCCCACCACCCCCTGTACCTCCACTTTCCCTCCACTTGTTACCCCTCCCCATCCCCTCCCCTTTCCCCCCCACCATATCTCAACACCTCCTTGCCTCCACTTGCCCCTCCGTCCCTAGTTACTCCCAGGATATATATAATGCCTTCTACGCCCCTCCACTTCCCTCCAGCTCCTGTCACCTACAGCCTCCCATAATCACGATCTTATTCCCTCCACGTTCTCCTCCCCCATATCTCCCACTTTCCAGGATTACCTCCATCTCCCTCCTGCTTCCTCTACTCACTCCCCCTCCCTGCTTCCCTCCGCCTCCTCCTTCTCACCACTTTCCACCGTCTACCCTTAGTTTTCACCTTTCCCTTCCATCCACTTTTTCTTCCTTACTACTTCCTTCTACCACTTTTCCTCTATTCCCCCACTTCTACCTTTCCCCCTACCTTCTTCCCTGCATTTCCCACTACTTCTCCCTACTTCTCCCTTCTTATCCCTTCCCTCCATATTTCCCATCCTACAATATCCCTTCGCCACCTCTCTCTCTACCTCTATCCCTACACCTCCCTTCCCCACCCCTACCCTACGCATCCCCCTCCACCCTTCCCTCAACCTCCTTCCACCCTTCCCCCCACCACCCTCCACCCCCACCACCCTCCATCCTTCCATCCTTCCCTCCACCCTTCCCTCTACCACCCACCACCCTCCACCTTTCCCCCACCACCCTCCACGCCTTCCCCCCACCACCCTCCACCCTTCCCCCCTCCACCCTCCACATCCTCCACCTTCCCCCACCACCCTCCACCCTTCCCCCCACCACCCACCACCCTTCCCTCCACCACCCTCCACCCCCCACCCTTCCACCCCCCACCCTTCCCTCAAAACCAAACAGCCCTCGTCAAACACGAACACCCGCTCAAGGACATAGTGTAGTGTGTGTCCGGCGTGGTGGAGGGCGCAGGGAGAGGGATAAGGATGTAAGGATGTTTAAGGGTGAGTCTCCT
>NC_091565.1:41189359-41191859 GCF_042767895.1 Penaeus vannamei
TCCTTACTCTTCCCTTCCTCCCTCCCCGTCTCATCTTCCCTCCCCTTCCTTTCCCTTCCATTTCCCCTCTCTTCCCCTCTCCTAATTTCTCTACCGTCCGTCTTTTTTACTTCCTTCCCCTACTTTCCCTACCTTCCTTTCCCTTCCCTTTCCTTTCCTTCGCATCGCTTCCCTTCCCATTTCATGCAATCCCATCCCTTCACTTCTCATCCCTTCCCTCCCCTTTCCTTTCCTTTCCTTCCCTTCCTTTCTCGTCCCATCCCATCCCTTCCCTCCCCTTCTCTTCCTTTATTTTCCTTCCCTCCACATCCCTTTCCTTCCCATACCTTCTCTTCTTTTCCCTTCCCTTCCCATTTCATCCCACCCCACCCCATCTCACCCCATCCCTTCCCATCCCATCCCATCCCATCCCACCCTACCCCATCCCTTCCCATCCCACCCCACCCCACCCCACCCCACCCCACCCCACCCCACCCCATCCCACCCCACCCAACCCTACCCCACCCCATCCCACCCCATCCCATCCCTTTCCCATCCCTCTGACAACGTCCCGACGCCCCGCTGTCTCCCCATCAGCCGAGGCAACAAACAAGCCTTCACGAGACCCGACAGACACATGTCCCCCCGGCTTCCACCTGAGGAGTCGAGGCGTGGATAGAGGACGGCTTGGGGATAGAGATAGGGATGGGGGGATAGGAGGGGATAGGAGGGGGGTGGGATGGGGATGGGAGGGGAAGGGATGGGGGTGGATGGGAGGGGGAGGGGAGGGGAGGGGGTAGGAGGGATAGGAGGGAGGGGATGGGAGGGGAGGGGGGATGGAAGGAGGTGATGAGAGGGGATGGGGTGGGAGAGGGATGGGAGGGGATGGGATAGGAGAAGGTGAAGTAACGAAATGGGATAGGGGAGATAAAGGGAGGAGATGAAAGGGGATGGATGAAGGGAGGGGATGGGATGGAGGGGGATGTAAGAAGGAGAAGAGAAGGGCGAGATAGGAGGGAATAGAGGACAGCGACGAGAGGGGATGAGACACGAAGATGGTACAGAAGGGTAGCGAAGGAGGGATAGGATACGAGAGTGACGAAAGGCGGGTCAAGAAAGGATAAGATAGGAGGGGAATAGAAGAAGGATGAGATGGGAGAGGGGGAGAGAAGGAAAATAGAAGGAGGATAAGAAGCGATGAGATGGGAGAGGGGGGTAGAAGGAAAATAGAAGCAGTAAGTAGGAGTTGATGAAACGAAAGAGAAGGAGGGTAGACCAGACGGAGATGGAAAGGAATAGAGAGGGAGGGAAGGAATACGACGGAGGGAGAGAGTGGGATGGGATGATAAAAGAGGAGAAGATATGAGAAGGAAGAGAAGGGATGGGAAGTTAAAGGAGAAGAGATGGGAAGGGATAGAAGGGATGGTGTGGTAGGAAGGGCTGAGATGGAAGGGGAAGGGAGAGAAAGAGAGAAAAAAGGAGGAAGAAGAGAAAAAGGAGAGAGAAGAACGGAAATCAAAAGTAAAATAAAATAAAAAAAGAGAGAGAGAGATGCAGTATGAGGGAAACAGACCAAGCGAAAAGAAATAAAGAAAGGGGAAAGTAGTAGAAAGAAAAAGAGAAATCGAACGAAAAACTTTAACCTTTAAGAACAAAGATATGACCTTCTCCCTCTACCAAAATACCAAATACCAGAATGCCAAAATACCAGACCACCACAATACTTAGCTACCTGATATGACATGACCCTGTCCCTCTACCAAAATACCAGAATACCAAAGTACCAGAATACCACAATACCAAAATACCAGACCACCACAATGCCTGGCTACCTGATATGACATGACCCTCTCCCTCTACCAAAATACCAGAATACCAAAGTACCAGAATACCACAATACCAAAATACCAGACCACCACAATGCCTGGCTACCTGATATGACATGACCCTCTCCCTCTACCAAAATACCAGAATACCAAAGTACCAGAATACCACAATACCAAAATACCAGACCACCACCCAATGCCTGGCTACCTGATACTGACATGACCCTCTCCCTCTACCAAAATACCAGAATACCAAAGTACAGGAACCACAATACCAAAATACCAGAATACCAGACCACTACAATACCTGGCTACCTGATATGACATGACCCTCTCCCTCTACCAAAATACCAGAATACCAAAATACCAGAATACCACAATACCAAATACCCCAGACCTACACAATGCCTGGCTACACCTGATATGACATGACCCTCTCCCTCTACCAAAATACCAGAATACCGAAAGTACCAGAATACCACAATACCAAAATACCAGACCACCACAATGCCTGGCTACCTGATATGACATGACCCTCCCTCTACCAAAAAAATACAGAATACCAAAAGTACCAGAATACCACAATACCAAAATACCAGACCCACTTACATTATACAAACACCACCTGATACCAATGACCCTCTCCCTCTCTACCAAAAATACCAGAATACCAAAGTACCAGAATACCACAATAC
>NC_091565.1:41204359-41206859 GCF_042767895.1 Penaeus vannamei
CTCCCCCCCACCTCTCGCCAAACACACAGTGAGTAAATGCACATAAATATTTACTTGCGACGAAGATCCTTGAGTCTAGCAACATAAACAAAGACACACACGGACACATGTATTCATACATATATGTATACACTATACGGACGCATGCAAGTGTACACGAACGAATAAAAACACGGTACAGTGTGACAAGGAAAAGTGAAAAGATAAGGTAAACAACAATAAAAAAAGAACAATTAAGTTTGATGAGATTGCAGGATGTGTGTGTGTGTGTGTGTGTACGAGTGTGTTTTTTTTGTTTGTTTGTGTGTGTGTGTATGTCTTTTGTGTATGTGTGCGTATGTACGAGTGTGTCTTTTTTGTTTGTTTGTGTGTGTATGTGTCTTTTTTGTGTGTGCGTGTATGTGTCTGTGTGTCTGTGCATGTGTGTGTACGAGTGTAATTTTTGTTTGTTTGTGTATATGTGTGTGTCTACATACGTGTGTATATATGTGTGTATGTGTGTGTGTATGTGTTCCTTACCCTGACTTCCTTTAGGTAGAATGACGTAGCTGCAATCCATTGATAATGGTAATGATAAACAAAGAGACATGATGAATATGATCACGAGAAGAAAGGAAACGAAGAAAAATAGAAGAAAGAGACATGGGAAGGGGAGGAGGAGGAGGCAAGTAAGAGAAGAAGAAAAAGATAAGAAAAGAAATGCAAGAAGAAATGATAAAGAGAGCAAGAAGAAAAGGAAGAGAAGAAGAAGAAAAGAGAAAGGAAGATGAGGGGAGAGATTGAAAATGGAAAAGGAGAATGGGAAGAAGAGGAAACGGAGAAGGAGGAGGAAGAGGGAGAAGAAGGAAGAGATAGAAAATGGAGAAGGAGGAGGAAGGAAGAGGTAGAAAGTGGAGAAGGAGAAGGAGGAAGAAGAGGGGGAAAAAGGAAGAGATAGAAAATGGAGAAGGAGAAGAAGAAGAAGGAGGAGGAGGAAGAGGGGGAAGAAGGAAGAGATAGAAAATGGAGAAGGAGAAGAAGAAGAAGAAAAAGGTCGATAGCTTTACATTCTTCCTCGCCATTTTCCGAGAAAGTCGTTATCACAAGTAATTTTTTATGCTTAGCGATGTTGTTATCGGCGTCTTTATTTCTCCGCGTGTTCGTCGTTTAGAAGGAAAGAAGGAGGGAAGAAACAGAATGAGGGAGATAGAAAGGAATGAGGGAAAGGAGGGAGACAGGGTGAAAGAGAGATAGCGAAAGAGAGAGAGAGGACTGAAGGGAAGGAGGGAGACAGGGTAAAAGAGAAATGACGAAAGAGAGAGAGAGAGAGAAAAGGGGAGTGAGAGAGAGAGAGGACCGAGGGAAGGATGGAGACAGGGTGAAAGGGAAAAAGTGGGAGAGATAGCGAAAGAGAGAGAGAGAGAGAAAAGGGGAGGGGAGAGAGGGTGAAAGAGAGGTAGCGAAAGAGAGAGAGAAAAAAGGTGAGTGAGAGAGAGAGAGGACCGACGAAAGGAGGGAGATAGCGAAAGAGAGAGAGAGAGAGAAAAGGGGAGAGGAGACAGGGTGAAAGAGAGATAGCGAAAGAGAGAGAGAGAGAAAAGGGGGAGGGGGAGCTAGGGAGGGAGGGAGAGAAAGAAAGTAAAATAAAGAGAAGTGGGGTGGTTATTAAATTTAATAGTATTCATATCTCAAATATTTCAGTCTCAGAAATAATAACCATTTGCACCATTTTTCCCATTTCCCTATCGTATTTTTTCCCCATTTCTCTGTTCCTCCCCCATCCTCCTTTCTTTCTGTTTTGCTTATCTTCCTCGTCTTCCTACTCCCTACCTACCCCCCCCCCCAGGCCTTCCTCCCTATCCTCCCTCCTCTCCCTTTCTCTCGTTCACCTTACATCCTTCACTATTTACTCCACCCCCCACCCTCCGCCTTCATCACTCTTCCTAAATCCTCTTCATCTCTTTATCCTTTCTTACTTCTCCATCTTCCTTTATCTTTCCTTTCCCATCTCTCCATCACCTTATTTTTCCCATCTCCCTATGTCCTAATTTCTTGTCTGATTCTTCCTCTGTATCTCCATCTCCTCATCTTTTTCTCCCTTTCTCCTCATCTCCTTGTCTTCCCATTTCCTCCCCTCTTCCTTCCTACTTCGCTGTCTCCCCCTCCCCTCCCCACCTCCTCCCTGTCTCCCCATTCCCTCCCCTCCTTCTCTCTATCTCCTTGTTTCCCCATCCCCTCCCCACCTCCTCCCCACCACCCTGTCTCCTCCACAAAAATATTCCCCTCCCTACGACTTTCCCACATCCCCCTCCCCGCCATCTCCCTCCTCCTCCCTATCCCCTCCCCACCTCCTCCCCTCCCCTGTTTCCCCATCCCCTCCCCCATCCCCACCCCTGTCTCCCTATCCACCTCTCTCCATCCCTCTCTCCCCATCCCCCTCCCCCACCTATTCCTCCCTCTACTCCCCATCCCTACACCCACCTCTCTCCCCAAGACCTTCCCCACTGCTTCCCCCACCTCC
>NC_091565.1:41209359-41214359 GCF_042767895.1 Penaeus vannamei
TCCCTTTCTTCCTTTTCTCTCCTCCTTCCTCCCTTCCCTCCCCCCAGCCCCTCCCCCTAGCCCCCTCCCCCAGCTCCTCCCTCCCAGCCCCTCCTCCCCAGTCCCTCCCCCAGCCCCTCCCCCAACCCCCTCCTCCTAGCCCCTCCCCCCAGCCCCTCCTCCCAGCCCCTCCCCTCAGCCCCTCCCCCTAAGCCCCGCCCCCCAGACCCTCCCCCCAGCCCCTCCCTCCCAGCCCCCTCCTCCCCAAGCCCCTCCCCCTCAGCCCCTCCCCTCAGCCCCTCCCCCTCAGCCCCTTACCCCCTAGCCCCGCCTCCCAGACCCTCCCCCCAGCCCCTCCTCCCAGCCCCTCCCCCAGCCCCTCCCCACCCAGCCCCTCACCCCTCAAGCTCCACTCCCCCCAGCCCCTCCCCCCAGCCCACTCCTCCCAGCCCCTCCCCCCAGTCCCTCCCCCCAACCCCTCCCTCCCAGCCCCCTCCTCCCAGCCCCTCCCTCCCCCCAGCCCCTCCCTCCCCAGCCCCTCCCCCTCAGCCCCCTCCCCCCCAGCCCCTCCCTCCCTAGCCCCTCATCCAAGCCCCTTCCCTAGCCCCTCCCCCAACCCCCTCCCCCAACCCCTCCCCCCAGCCCCTCCCCCCCTTCGATTCCCTCATCGGCTTAACACTTCGCGGAAGCTCTCCGTTACACAAGCCGGTTATAAGCCAGGCCCTAATTCCGTGTTGCATCGCAGGGCGCAATTTCCCGCGTTTCAGCCGAGACTTCGTTGTTGGTATTCAAGAAGAAAGTTCTAGAAGGTCGCGCTGGTTGTGACTCTCAACTTGCTTACAACGGAACGGGAGTCGTTGTGGCGGTTGTGTGAATATTTAGGAGGCAAATTAAGATAGTCGGACAGGTAAGTCATTTCTTGAAGACGACGACCGCAAGTGATATTTATAAACAAAACAAAAAGAAATAGAAAAAATGTGTTTACGTCAGTTCTGTTTTTTTTATTATTATTATCTGTTCTTGCTTGTTCTCTTGCGTGCAAAAATGTATTTACGTCTGTTCTGTTTCTCCTTTTTTTATTTTCTGTTCTTGCTTGTTCTCTTGCGTGCTCAGCTCCGTGCATGCTTTCCATTCTGCTTGCCTGCCTGCCTGTCTAGCGAGAATGCTGCTCTCGATATCTGCATAAATTTTGCAACAGAAAATGGACGAGAAAAAAAAAAAAGTTTCGCTGCACAACAACCAAATCAGCGGGGGTGGGGGAGAAGAAGAGAGAAGAAGAGAGAAGGAGAAAGAAGAGAAAGAAGGAGAGAAGGAGGGGGAGGATGGGGAGAAGGTAGAAGAAGAGAGGGAAGGTGGGGGGGAGGGTTGTGGTCTCGTGGCTCCCCCGCCCCTACACCCTACCCCCTTTCCATATTTTTTCTCAATATACATACAGACAATACAAAAGCTATAGACAAACAGACACAAATACATAAGTCTACTGACACATTTCAAAAAATGCATGAATAACACACTCATGCACATAAACGCACGCACACATACACCCACACATACAAACACACTCATTCATACAAACGCACGCACACACACACACACACACACACACACACACACGCACGCACAAACACAGACACACACAAACGGGTAGATATAAAAATAGACAGACAGACAGACAAATAAAAAAAGAGTCAGACAGAACTAAAATAAATAAAAATAACAATTAAAAAAAAAGAAAATCTCGCATCTATCCCGCTCGAGTTGCCAGTTCTCACCCCAAATCACCCTCTTTGGCACCCGCTTCGGTAGATCTGCTCCCGCCCTCGATACCTTCACACAGACTTCAAGGATAAGCTGAGACTAAAAGGAAGACATTTGCAGTTTTCGGAAAATCTAAATTCAAAAAAAAACATTTCTCAAAGTTCTTTTTGGCATAGCGGAGTTGATACCGTTGCCAATATTCAATTTAAGAAAAAGGATTTGAAAGAGAGGGGGAAAAAAGGCTTTTAGAAACACAATATTCTCTTTATGATCCGTGTTGAGGGGGAAGGGGTAGGGAGAGGAAGCGTGGGGAAAGGAGAGAAAGAAAAGGGGAAATAGAGAAGGACAGGGAAAAGGAATAGGAACGGCAACGAAAGAGAAAAAAATGAAGAGATGAAAATAGATAGGCAGGTCGGAAGTGAAGGGAAAAGGGAGGGGAAAAAGAAAGGGATAGCAAAAAAAAGAATGAAAAATATATACAAAAAGAGAGAGATACAAAGGAAAATTATATAATTACATAAAGGCAAAGAAAAAAAGAAAGAGAGATAATACGAAGCTAAAAAACAAGAGGAAAGAAAAGAGAGAACGAGACACAGAGAACGAGAAGAAGAAGAACCCAAGGGAGAGAACCGTCCACCCTCTTGGAAGGCGTCCAGAAGAAGAGTGAAGAAAGAGAAAGATTCGGGGTGTGTGAGGGGCAGTGGGGAGGGGAGGCGAGGGGGGAGGAGACCCAGATGTATATTCATGAGACCTCCAGAACCCCCTTCCCCCCATCCCTCCCCTCATCTCTCCCTCTCTCAACCCCTCCTTCCCCCTCCCCCCCCTCCTCCTTCTCTTCCAGGAAGGGCAGACATCTGGCTGTGTATGTCAGTGTCCCTGAAGTACTGCGGGCCTCCCATGCTTTGTTTTGCTCTTATTCTTGTTGTTGTTTTTTTACTTTCGGTTTTCTTCTCTCGTTCCTCTTGTGTCTATCTATCTCTTTCTCTTGTGTCTATCTCTTTCGCTTTTCTCTTTCTTTTTTCTCTATCCCTTCACTTTCTTTGTCTCTCTATCTCTATCTCTATTTACCTATCTATCCATCTATCTATCTACTCCTCCTCCTATTCTTATTCTTATTCTTTTCCTTCTTCTTTACTCTTCTTCTTTTGTGTTCTTCTCGTCTTCTTCTCTTTCGGCATCTTCTTTTCTTCTCCATCTTCTCTTTCGTTTCTTTTTTCTTTCTTCTTCTAATACGTTTTCATCCTTACTTTCTGCTTCTTCATCATCAACTTCTTCTTATCCTCCATCTCTCTAATATTGTTCTTCCTCTTCCTCTTCTTTCCCTACTCTACCGCCTTTCCTCTTCGTGTTATCTTCATCCCATCTTAAATACCATGCACGTGAGAATTTTGAATATAGAGAAACCATTAGGAAAGAGAAGAGAGCGAAGGAGAGAAAAATGAAAAGAGAGAGAGAGAGAGAGAGAGAGGGAGGGAGAGAGAGAGAGAGAGAGAGAGAGAGAGAGAGAGAGAGAGAGAGAGAGAGAGAGAGAGAGAGAGAGACAGAGACAGAGACAGACAGACAGACAGAAACAGATAGACAGGGAGAGAGAGAGAATGAGACAGACAGACAGACAGAGACAGACAGACAGACAGACAGAGACAGACAGAGACAGACAGACACATCTGTCATTCCTCTTAAATAGTCTTCTTCCGTCTAATACATTCCACTGAACACGTTTCCTCTTAAATGAAATAACATCTATTCTCCCTATTAACCCTTTGCTTGTGCATGCAGATACCTTCACACACACACGCTGCACGAGAAGACTTAACAATCATGTTTTCTGCATTTTTGCGGGGCTGGTTATCAAGACCATTAAAGTGTGAAATGGTCTTCGTGAGAACCATTATGCAAAGCGGAAAAGTTTTCGGGATAAAACTGCAAATATGGGAGGATCTCGCTGTTCATGCTGCAACATCGGGGTTCAAACGCGGTTCGTGCTTGGACTTGGAATTTGAGCTGATGTATACATATATACATATATATGTATATATACACACATACACACATACACACACATACACACACACACACATACACACACACACACATACACACACACACGCAGACAAACACAAACAAACAAACACACACACACAAATACACACACACACACACACACACACACACACACACACACACACACACACACACACACACACACACACACATATATACATATATATATATATATATACATATATATACATATATATTTATATATGTGTGTGTGTGTGTATGTATGTGTATTTGTGTGTTTGTAATGCTAATAATGTGTAATGTGTATGTGTATATGTGTGTGTGTGTGTGTGTGTGTGTGTGTGCGTGCATGTGTTTGTCATATGTGTGTGTGCATGTATGTGTGTGTATATATACATATGTGTATATGTGTGTGTATATGTGTGTGTGTGAGAGAGTGAGAGAGAGAGAGAGAGAGAGAGAGAGAGAGAGAGAGAGAGAGAGAGAGAGAGAGAGAGAGAGAGAGAGAGAGAGAGAGAAAGAAAGGAAAAGGGAAAGAAAGACAAATCCGTCCTGTGACAGATTCCTTTTTCCAAAATTCCGGATATGGTTTACCTTGGCGAACTGTCCATTCTATATTGACATATTCCGATAGCAAAATATTGTGTCACTTTTGGCGAGTGCGCATATTTGTGTTTACAGTTCCTTTCTATCCAACTGTGTAACACATTTTTCCTTTGATTTTCACTGTATTTCACAGGTTTTGGTGAAATTTCCATACGACTTATTTTCTCTTTCATGGAAGTAACGGAAACTGTAAACGCAAATACACGCTGAAAGTGACACAATATTTTGCTATCGAAATATGTCAATATAAAATGGACAGTGTGTGTGTGTTTGTATGTCTGTGTGTGTGTGTGTGTTTGTATGCCTCTGTGTGTGTGTGTTTGTATGCCTGTGGGTGTGTGTGTGGGTGTGTGTGCCTGTGGGTGTGTGGGTGTTTGTATGCCTGTGTATGTGTGTGTGTTGGCATACACACGTGCATATCCTACCTTACATGTCTGCAATATCACCCTACGTATGATATTTAATATCCTTCTCTTACTTTCGTTCTTTCTTAAAATGTATTACTTTTGGCTCGTTCTTTTTTTCCTTATCTTTTTCCTTCCAACCATCTTCAACAACAAATCCCTATCGTTTCGTTCACATCCTCTTGGGGTTTATTATCTCTATCCTCCATAATCCTTGTACGTATTCGTGGT
>NC_091565.1:41236859-41239359 GCF_042767895.1 Penaeus vannamei
CCCTCCCATCTCTCCCTCCCTCTCCCCCTCCCTCCCTCCCTCCCTCCCTCTCATCCTCCCTCTCATCCTCTCTCCCTCTCTCCCTCCCTCTCTCCCCCTCTCTCCCTCCCCTCCTTCCCTCTCATCCTCCCTCCCTCCCTCCCTCCCTCTCACTCTCTTTCTCCCCTTCACCTTTTTTTTTCTCTCTCTCTCTCTCCTTCCCACCCATGAGAAAAGACAGTTGTCTCGCCAGCAATATCATCGGCCTGCCCCAAGCTGTTTAGCGAGAAAGTCCGAGGAGGACCATCGTTTTAAGCGCCTGGGAGACCTCTGCTGCAGAGTCTTAGGTTCTCGGTGTCTTAGGTTTTGCCGTTGCGTAAACCTGGCGGCATCTGGGCTCCTCTTCTGGACGAGGGTGTTGTGTAAGTGAGGTTGCTGAGGGGGTTTCGGGGCTGGGTATGGGGTTAGTGGGTGGAGGTGCTGGAAGGAGTAGAATGGAAAGAAAGAGAGAGAGAGTATATATATATGTACACACACATACACGCACACACACGCACACACACACACACACACACACACGCATACACACATATATGTACATATATATATATATATATATATATATATATATATATATATATATATATATATATATATATATATATATATGTGTGTGTGTGTGTGTGTATGTATAGTATATGTAGTATATGTGTAGTATATGTGTGTATATGTGCGTGTGTGTGTGTGTGTGTGTGTGTGTGTGTGTGTGTGTATATATATATATATATATATATATTCATATATATATATACATATACATGTGTGTGTGTGTGTGTTTGTGGGTGTGTGTGTGTGTGTGTGTGTGTGTGTGTGTGTATGTGTATGTGTGTGTGTGTGTGTCTGTATAGCGTTTAGGAGCTAGTTTTACAGATACTCACGCACACATATATACGTATATGCATGTATATACGTACATACATGCATACATGTTGGTGTGCGTGTGTGTGTGTGTGTGTGTTTGTATGTGTGTGTGTGCGAGTATTTGTAAAACTAGCTCTTAAACGCGATACAGACACGAAAAGTAGACCAAAAAAAATTAAAATGAAACACCTGCAGCCAATATATATATATCTGTATTTCAAAAACTTTTTTACATCCAGCTACAAACACATTATTTGCAATCACAGCATTTATTCCATTTTCCAACATCAGGCTTAAACGAAAAGGGAAACAGAAAGAAAGACAATGGAAAGCGCGATAGAAGTGGATAAAATAACAGAAAGAGGAGGAGGATAATGACGAGGCGAGCGTGGGGGGAGGGGGAGGGGGAGAGGGGGGCGAACGATCTGGCTTCTATCTTTTTCTTTGTCTTTCTCTTTCTCCGTTTTTTTTTATTGTTATTTATTCGCCTTGCTGATTCTTCTGTCACGACTTCTACTATTATCGCCCCCGTTACTAGGTTCCTCTCTTTATCAAATCCTTTATATCAAAATAACGAAATAGTGTAAAGATAAAATATCCTTCTCTACCCCTTTATGTCTCTCTTTTTTCTCTCCCTCTTTCTTCTTCTCCGAGGATTGGCATCTGTCGTGGTGTGGATGCCCTGAAGGCCGCACGCACGAGAAGCGAGGAAGAATGGAGGAGAGAAGACAATAAGAGGGGCTTTATTTCGTTTTTTTTTTTTTCTTTTTTTTGAAGAGAGAGAGAGAAAGAGAGAGAGGGAGGGAGAGACAGGGAGAGAGAGAGAGAGAGAGAGAGAGAGAGAGAGAGAGAGAGAGAGAGAGCGAGAGAGAGAGAGAGAGAGAGAGAGAGCGAGAGTGAGGTGAGAGAATGAGGGGGAGAGAGACAGTCAGTGACAGAGAGAGAGAGATAGTCCAATTTAATTGAAGCAGTAAAGGAGGGAAAGGGAAGGTGAGTAACTAGCTGAAAAGGAGAGAGAGAAGGGGGAGAAGGAAGGAAATAATAAAGAGAGAGAGGAAAGGAGGGAGGGAGAGAAGAAAGAGGGGGGAAGAAGGAAAGGGGATGACAGAGACGGCTTTGAGAGAGAGCAAGAACGAGAGAGAGAGAGAGAGAGAGAGAGGGAGAGAGAGAGAGAGAGAGAGAGAGAGAGAGAGAGAATGCTTTCCATTCCCCTCACTCTCTAATACTTCCTGTCCATGCCTTTTACTTTTCTCTCCGAAGGCTGCCCCCCCCCACTAACTTCCCTTCCTTCCTCCCTCCCACACCCTCCCTCTCCTCCCCCCTATTAGCTCACATAATCCTTTCTTCTCTCTTACCTAGTCTTTCCCCTTCCATGCCCTTACTCTTCCCCATCCCTCCCTCTCTTCCTTGCCTTATTAAACATCCCATCCTCTCCTGTCTCCTTCCTCTTCCCCCTTCTCCTCTTCCCTCCTCTCTCCCTTCTCCATGCTTTCTCCCTCCTCCTCCTCTCTCTCTCTCACACTCTTCCCCCCTTCTCCCTCCCCCTCTCCCCCCTCTCACTCTTATCCCTCCCCTATTCCCCTTCCTTTCTTTTCTGCCC
>NC_091565.1:41244359-41251859 GCF_042767895.1 Penaeus vannamei
TATCCATCAAATCTCCCATTTCCTAAGTAGAGCCAAAGGCCTCCAGCATTGGTTGCCCTATAAATCAAGGCAGCCAATTGGTTCACGGGCTCTGCTGGACCACCAACCCCATGCTTCGGGTTGTGGCTCGTCTGCGGTCGGCTCTGCACCTGTCTTCAGCTGTGCAGGTTTTAGAATATCCGCAGCTGCTCTCGTGTTTTCTGGAGAAGTATGTATTATCATATTTGAGGTGTGAGATGGTCTTCACAGCTTTCGTATTTCCCTGAGAAGCTTAAATTACTGTATAAAAAAATGTGTATGGGCATTCACCTGCCTTCAGCTGTGCAGGTTTTAGAATCTCCAAAGCTCTCGTGTTTTCTGGAGAAGTGTGTATTACCACATTTGAGGTGTGGGCGGGTCTTCACGGCTTTCGTATTTCCCTGAGAAGTTTAAATTACTGTATTAAAATGTGTATGGGTATTCACCTGTCATCAGCTGTGCAGGTTTTAGAATCTCCACATCTCGTGTTTTCTGGAGAAGTATGCATTACAATATTCGTGGTGTGAGCGGGTCTTCACCTGCCTTCAGCTGTGCAGGTTTTAGAATCTCCAAAGCTCTCGTATCTCCATGAGAAGCTTAAATTACTATATAAAAATGTGTATGGGTATTCACCTGCCTTCAGCTGTACAGGTTTTAGAATCTCCACAGCTTTCGCATTTCCTTGAGAAGCGTAAATTATCACATATAAAAAAATGTGTTTGGGTCTTCACCTTCTTCAGCTGTACAGGTCTTAGAATCTCCACAGCTTTGGTGCTTTCTTGAGTAGCATAGATTATTACATTAGAAGTCGTGTTAGGGCCTTCACGTGTGCACAGGTGTCGAGGTGTAGAATCTCTGTATGCATATATATATATATATATATATATATATATATATATATATATATATATATATATATATATATATATATATATATATATATATATATATATATATATATATGTGTGTGTGTGTGTGTGTGTGTGTGTGTGTGTGTGTGTGTGTGTGTGTGTGTGTGTGTGTGTGTGTGGGTGTGTGTGTGTGTGTGTGTATGTGTGTGTGTATGTGTATGTGTATGTATGTATGTATGTGTGTATGTATATATATATATATATATATATATATATATATATATATATATATATATATATATATATATATATATATATATATATATATATATATATATATATATATATATATACTCACACACACACATATAAATCCGTCCTTTTCGTGCAGACCCTTCATTTCTTTGCGTTTTTGTGGGTTCTTGGTAATCATAATAATTCTGTGTCTTTGGATAGCGAGTTGCGTTGCCTTTCACTTCTTTTCTTTATCTTTCTTTCTTGCTAGATTTCTGATCTACAGAGAGAGAGAGAATGAGAGAGAGATAGAGGGATAGAGATAGGGAGAGAGAGAGAGAGAGAGAGAGAGAGAGAGAGAGAGAGAGAGAGAGAGAGAGAGAGAGAGAGAGGGAGAGAGAAAGAGAGAGAAAGAGAGAGAGAGAGAGAGAGAGAGAGAGAGAGAGAGAGACAGACAGACAGACAGACAGACAGACAGACAGACAGACAGACAGAGAAAGGGAGAGAGAGAGAGAGATACAGAAAGACAGACAGACAGAGAAAGAGAGACAGACAGAAACACAGACACACAGACAGATAGACAAACACAGAGACAGACAGACAGAGAAAGAGATAGAGACAGCCAGACAGACAGACAGACAAGCAGAGACAGACAAACAGCCAGACAAACAGACAGACAGCCAGACAGAGCACCTCACGAACCGGCCAGGGCACCCGCGTAACCCCCCAGAGCAGCGGAGGGCGACCACGACGACCGGCCGAGAGAAGAGAGAGAGACAGACAAACAAACAGACAGACAAACAGACAAAGACAGAGAGACAGCCAGACAGACAGAGACAGACAGCCAGCCAGACAGAGCACCTCACGAACCTGCCAGAGCACCCGCGTAACACACGAGAGCAGCGGCCGAGAGGAGAGAGAGAGAGAGGCAGCAACAACCCGAGCCTATTGGGAGCCTTCCATCCTTATTTGCCGGGCCATTACTTTGAGCTCCGCCGTGAGGAGTTTAATCTTGGAAATCCGAAGGAGAGAGAGAAGGGCTTGGGGGGGGAGAAAGATGGGTGGGGGTGGGGGGAGAGAGAAGGATGGGAGGGGTGGGGGGAAATAGGATGGGTTGGGGGGGAGAGAGGAAGGATGGGAGGGGGGAGAGAGGGATGGGAGGGGAGGAGAGAGAAGGGATTGGGGGTGAGGGATGGGTGGGGATGGATGGGAGGGGAGGGGTGGGGAGGAGAGAGGGATGGGATGGGGGAGAGGGATGGGGGAGAGAAAGGGATGAAGGGATGGATGGGTGGAGAGAGAGAGGGAGGGATGAAGGGATGGATGGGAAGGGGGGACGAGAGAGGGATGGGATGGGAGTGGGGGAGGGAGGAGAAGGAGGAGAAGGTGGTGAGAGGGATGGGTGGGGAGGAGAGAGAGGAGGATGTGAGGGGGGTGAGAGGGAGGGGAGGGGATGAAGGAATGGGATGAGAGAGGGGTGGGGGGAGGGAAGAGAAAGGGAGGGAGGGACGGTAGAGAGGAGGGAGGAGACTAGGATGGGTGGGGAGGGGGGAGAGAGGAGGCTGGAGAGAAGGATAGTAGGGATAAGATTGAAGAGATAATGAAGTAGAAATGGGAGGAAGAAAGAGGTGTGAGAGATAGGGATGGGAGGCGAGAGGGAGAGGATGAAGGAGAGAAGTGGTGAGGAGGGATGGGAGGGAGAAGAGAGGGAGAGAAAAACATAGAAGGGATGGGGGGAAGCACAGACGAAAGAGGGAGAGGCCGAATGGAAAGAAGAGAGAGTAAAACATAGAGAAAGAGATGAGGAAGGGATTGGAGAGAAGAGATGAAAGTTTGTCGGAGAAGAAAGGGAGGAGTAAGGAGGGAGAGAGGATTAGTGAAATAATTAGGGAGTAGGAGGAGGGAGGGAAGAGGCAGAATGAGAAGAAGAGAGAGTAGAACACAGAAACAGAGAGAGAGGGGAAGGGATTGGAGAGAAGAAATAGGAGATTGGAGAAATGAGGGGTAAAGAGGGAGAGAAGATTAGTGAGATAATGAGTTAGAGGACGGAGCAGGGGGAAAGGAGAAAGAGGAAAACAATGAGAGACGGAGAAAGGAAGAGAGGACTGAGGGGGAGGATGAAGATGGAGTATGAAAGGAAGCGAAATAAAAGGAGAGAATGAGGGATAAGAATTAAAACTAGAAGAGGGAATAAAGAGAACGAGAGAGAAAGAATGACAAGCAAACACACGAACCAAAAAAAAAAGACATAGAGGAGATGAAGACCATTAAACAAACATAGCAATTACGCCTAGAATATTGGAGAAAAAAGAACGGTATGTCCATAACTGTTCTTCAAAAGTTCAAGAACAAGAACATCTGGAAGGTCATGTGCAAATACAGGAACACGAGAAGGTACAAACTAGGATAGGGGCAGATGAGAGGGAGAGAGGAGAAGAGAATGAAGATGAAAAAGAGAGAAAGAAAGAGGTGTATAGATAGAAAGATAGAGAGAGAGAGAGCTAAAAAGTGAAAGAAAGAGATGTATAGATAGAAAGATAGAGAGAGAGGGGGAGAGAATGAAAGACAGACATAAAAGCAGAGGGAAACGGAGAAAGAAAAAGAAAAAGAATGAAAAGAAAGAGAGAAAGCGAAAAAGAGACAAATAACTACAAATAAAAAAGAGAGCAAGAAGTTAAAAAAAATAAAATAAAAAAAGAGGGGAAGAGACAAAAAAAACTAATACTCAAGACGGTAAAAAAGAGAGAGAGACACACACAAAAAGTAATAATCCAAATACAAGTACGACTCCATTTATTAAAGTCCACTTAGGAATCCTCACAAGGGCAGTTAACCACATGAGCTTCCATCCGTCGCCGCTAGAGGGCTAGAGTCGCGATGTTTTCCTTGCAGTTTCTCGTCTTAAGGAAATTTTCTTTGTCTTAGAATGTTGTTTAAATAAGAAGAAATATAGGCCTTTTTCTCGTGTTTATTGGTAGTGTCAAGGGATTTAGTTAACTATTAATGTTTTGTTGGTGTGAATTTGTTAGTGGGATAGCAAATGCAACATTGATATGGATATCAATATTGATGATGATGATGATAAAAAAATATTGATGATTGTAATAGTAATAACACCAACAACAACGAAAATGATAATGATGATGATAACAATAATCATAATGATAACAGTAATAATAATAGTAATAATGGTGATAATAATGATAATAATGATAATAACAATAATAACAATGATAATAATGATGATAATAATAGTAATAATAACAATCATAAGAAAAAGAAGAATGATCATGGTGATGATGATGATGATAACAATAATAATGATAATAATTACCAACAAAACAAGAAACACCAACAACAAAAAAACAACAACAACAACATACAAAGAATAATAAAGAACTGACACACACTCGAATATCCCGGAAAAAAAAATGAGTCGACGGTTCAGGTCCCTCGCCGCTCAGCTGTTTACATAGGTTGTCGACTTCCTTTGATCCAGTGGAAAGAAAATGGCGGGATATTTGCGTTTGGTGTCGACGTTTTCGCTAAATGAAATTGGATCTTCTGTGGCTCGGGTTTTTTGACTATTTGTTTTATGTTTTCTTGGCTTTTTTTGTTTTTTGTTGTTGTTTTTTTCGTCTTGGGTTGTGGTTGTTAAGGGGTGGTATTTTGTTGTGGTTGTTGTTTTTTTAATCGTTGTTTTGGTTTTTTGGTTTTTCATCTTGGGTAGTGGTTGTTCAGGGGTGGTATTTTGTTGCGGTTATTGTCTTTTTTATCGTTCTGATTTTGCTTTCGATTTTTCATCTTGGGGTGTGGTTGTTCAGAGTTGGTATTTTGTTGTTGTTGTTTTTTTGTTTGTTTTTTTATCGTTGTTTTGTTTTGTTTTTTTGGTTTTTCATCTTGGGTTGTGGTCGTTGAGGGTTGATAGTTTGTGATTGTGGTTGTTGTTACTTTTTTTTAAGCTTTGTTTTTGTTTTTCATCTTGGGTTGTGGTTGTTAAGGGTTGATATTTTGTAGTTGTTGTTGCTGTTACTGTTTTTTATCTTTGTTTCGAGAGATGAGGAGGTTATGTATGGTCAACTGTCCTTTTTTTACGCTTTTCATATTTTATTTTCATAAATTGCACTTATTTTGTTATTAATGAATATATCACTCTTCTTTTTTAACTACTTTCTGGCTGAATTACTTCTCTATGTAATTCATGTCTTTTCTCTCTCCTTATCTCTCCTTATCTATATCTATATATTCGCCTTTGAATATATGGATCATTATCATCATCATCACTTTTATCATAAGCATCGCTATCTCTGCCATCATCATCATATGCGTTTCTCTTCATAATAATAATGAATATGTTCAGCCTGAAAAATAATTATTTTTTTTTCTTTTTTCTTCTTTTTTTATGATGGCTTCTCAGTGTGACCAAGAATATCTTATTTCTTACCCTTGGCTTCTTAAATAATGTTCTTTTTTTTTTACTAATCTCATCTCATGACTAATTTGCATACTGATTTGTATATTTTCTGCTGAAGCTTCGATATTTTATTTTCTGTTTTTTTTTTTTTTTGTGTGTGTGTGTGTGTGTGTGTGTGTCTTGGATATTGCCAGTCATGTGACTGGGAAAGCTCAAGAGAGATTCCGACGCCGAGAAGGACATATATGTGTACATGTGTGTGTGTGTGTGTGTGTGTGTGTGTGTGTGTGTGTGTGTGTGTGTGTGTGTGAGTGTGTGTGTGTGTGTGTGTGTGTGTGTGTACTTGTGTGTATACACATGTATACATATATACACATATGTTTATACCTATATAAATAAATATTTATACATATATGTTTATATATATATATATGCATATGTGTGTATGTGTGTGTATGTATATATGTGTGTGTGTGTGTGTGTGTGTGTGTGTGTGTGTGTATACATATATATATATATATATATATATATATATATATATATATATATATATATATATATATATATATTTACATATATATATATACATATATACATATATACATATATACATATATACATATGTGTATGTGTGTGTGTGTGTGTGTGTGTGTGTGTGTGTGTGTGTGTGTGTGTGTGTGTGTGTGTGTGTGTGTGTCTGTATATATATATACATATATATATAAATATATATATATATATATATATATATATATGTATATTTACATATATATATATATATATATATATATACATATATACATATATACATTTATGCATATATACATATATACATGTATGTGTGTGTGTGTGTGAAGAATAGAAAAACAACCGTGCTGATACTATGATAGAAAAAACCCACAATGCACAAACTAGATTTATTGAGGAAAGTGAGACAACAGTTTCGGAATCGTCCTCGAAATTGTCCTTGTCATATTCCTAATATGCAATTCAAATGTAAGCTTTGAATCAAAGTTTATACCTAAGAGTTTCAGGTTATCCACTGATACGATTAAGACTCCATTAATCAGTAGACTTCGATGTTGAGGCAACTGAGTTTAAGACCGACTCACAATCATTTCCTTAGTCTTAGTTGGATTTAATTTCATGCCCCAAAGAGAGCACCACGATTGGATTGTCCTCATGTCTACAGCTACTATTTGTCTACTTGTCGGAGAAGAAATATTAGCGTAGAGAGAAGTGTCATCAGCATATGCCAACATTTTATTAGTAATGCCAGACCACATATCACTTGTGTATAAAATAAAGAGCAAAGGGCCAAGAACACTATCATGAGGAACCCCAGAAGACACACGGGAATACGAGTTAAAACTACCATCAACATGAACACGCTGCTGCCTGCCAGTTAAAAATTCAGTTAAAATACTTCAAACTTTACCACCAACACCAACAAATTGTAACTTAAAAATTGAACCTTTGTGATTAACAGTGTAAAAAGCTGCACTAAAATCCAGCGAGACAAGTCTTGACTCATGACCCTTATCTGAAGCAGACTGCATTTCATGCACCAACATAAGCAGTGCATCATTGCAGCCGAGTCCCTTTCTATAACCATACTGAATCTCTGGAAGAAACGGTCTCAAATGTACAAAAAGACGTTTGACCAGCAAACGTTCAAAAACCCTGGATAAAATTGGTGTAATTGAAATGGGCCTATATTCAGTAGGTGAAGACTGTAGTGGGCCCTTGGGAATAGGGGTAACATTACCAAAGCGCCAGCACTCTGAAAATGACCCTTTGCGAACTAAAAGGCGAAAGATTACGGCTAATTTAGGAGCTAATTGACCATTTAGTCCGTTTAAAATCAAAGGAAAAAAAGTCATTAGGGTCTACTCCACCATATTCATCTAACTCTCAAAACAGATACTTGATTTCAGAGGACCTGGAAGCAGATGTCCGTTCGACTTTGTCGAAATTCCCTATATA
>NC_091565.1:41271859-41279359 GCF_042767895.1 Penaeus vannamei
TCTCTTTCTCTCTCTCTCTCTCTCTCTCTCTCTCTCTCTCTCTCTCTCTCTCTCTCTCTCTCTCTCTCTCTCTCTCTCTCTCTCTCTCTCTCTCTCTCTCTCTCTCTCTCTCTCTCTTTTTCTTTCTCTCTCTCTCTCTCTCTCTCTCTCTCTCTCTCTCTCTCTCTCTCTCTCTCTCTCTCTCTCTCTCTCTCTCTCTCTCTCTCTCTCTCTCTCTCTCTCTCTCTCTCTCTCTCTTTCTCTCTCCCTCTCTCTCTCTCTCTCACCTCTCTCACTCTTTCTTCTCTCTCTCTCTCACTTTACCTCTCACTCTTACCTTTATTCTCCCTCCCCCCCCACCTGCCCCCACCCCCATCCCTCCCATACCCCTACCATAACACCCTTACCCCACCCCCTCACCCCCATCCCCCTCAGCCTCCCTACCCACTCTCATCCTCCTCCCCCTCCTTTTATTCTCCCTCCTCCTCCCCCTCCCTTTATTCTCCCTCCTCCTCCCCCTCCCTTTATTCTCCCTCCTCCTCCTCCCCTCCCTTTATTCTCCCTCCTCCTCCTCCCTTCCCTTTATTCTCCCTCCTCCTCCCCCTCCCTTTATTCTCCCTCCTCCTCCTTCTCCTCCCTTTATTCTCCCTCCTCCTCCCCCTCCCTTTATTCTCCCTCCTCCTCCTTCTCCTCCCTTTATTCTCCCTCCTCCTCCCCTCCCTTTATTCTCCCTCCTCCTTCCCCTCCCTTTATTCTCCCTCCTCCTCCTCCCCCCTCCCTTTATTCTCCCTCCTCCTCCTTCCCCTCCCTTTATTCTCCCTCCTCCTCCTTCCCCTCCCTTTATTCTCCCTCCTCCTCCCCCTCCCTTTATTCTCCCTCCTCCTCCCCCTCCCTTTATTCTCCCTCCTCCTCCTTCTCCTCCCTTTATTCTCCCTCCGCCCCCTTCTCCTCCCTTTATTCTCCCTCCTCCTCCTCCCCCTCCCTTTATTCTCCCTCCTCCTCCTCCCCCTCCCTTTATTCTCCCTCCTCCTCCCCCTCCCTTTATTCTCCCTCCTCCTCCCCCTCTCATTTGCTTGTCTTATCGCTCGGTTCTCGAACTTTCTTTCCCCTGAGCGAGATTAATCAGACTTTTAGCCTTTAAGTAGTTTTGGCTTTAAGTCCAAAATGCTTTGCAAGTTTTCATGAATTGGTGTGTGATTTTTTTTCCTATTTTTCTAACAGTAATTTTCATTCAATAGTATTTTCCATGAATATAATATTTGAAGGTTCGAGCCTGATAAAATCCTCTAACTCTATATTTTATATTTTTTATATAATCTGCCTTTTGATTTAACTATATTTGATGTGTTATATGTATCATATCTGTATTATATGTATTATATGTATTATATATATATATATATATATATATATATATATATATATATATATATATATATATATATATATATATATATGTATTATATGTATTATATGTATTATATATATCATATGTATTATATGCATTATATGTATTATATATATCATATGTATTATATGTATTATATATTATATTATGATGTATCATATTTGGGTATTCTATAAAGTATTGGCAAAGAAATTAATGCACTGATACACATAAAATATACTGAAAGTGCGGATAATTATGATCATATGATAATGTAATCTTTAATATACTAACAAAAATTAAAACTAATCGAATCATACTAATGATAATGATGATGACGAAATAATTATATATATAGAAATAACTAATGATAATAATGATGACGAAGGTGATAATGATGATGAAACTGATAAAAGTGATAACAAAAAGAAATAGCAACAACAACGAAAATTAACTCGAAAGAAAATAAATTGTCAAGACACCAATGACCATGATAGAAAAAAAATTAAAGTGAAAATAAAGTTGCATAACAAGAGGTGACGAAATCAGGACGCGAACCTTTGTGCGAATTTTGACCCATTTTCTGTGCCTTCTTCAACTTATGTTTTATTTCAATTTATTTCTATTTTATTTTATTTTTTCATTTTATTTTATTTCATTTATTTATTTTTATTTTATTTCATTTTATTTTATCTTATTTCTATTTTAATTTATTTTTCTTTTTCTTTTTTTTTCTTTTTTTTTTCTTTTTTTTTTGTGGCGACAGCAAGCAGACACGAGGTGAAGTTGTGAGTGTTCGTGACGTCATATTATTATATTTCTATTCCATTAGAGTTATTCATTATTGTTGTTATTATTATTCGCGAATGGCAGAGAATTTGCAATGTTTTGGTGGCACTGAGGACGTGGGGCGGGGTGGGGGTGGGAGGGGGGGTCACTGGAGAGGATTGTTCTGAAGCGGTTGTGACTGTGGTGTGTGTTGTGTGTGTGTGTGTGTGTTGTGGGTTGTGGGTTGTGTGTGTTGTGTGTGTATGTGTGTGTTGTGGGTTGTGTGTGTATGTGTATGTGTATGTGTGTGTGTGTGTTGTGTGTGTGCGTGTGTGTGTATGTGTGTGTGTGTGTGTTGTGTGTGTGCGTGTGTGTGTATGTGTGTTGTGGGTTTAGTGTTGTGTGTGTGTTGTGGGTTGTGTGTGTGTGTGTGTGTTTGTGTGTGTGTGTGTGTGTGTGTGTGTGTGTGTATTGCGGGTTGTGTGTTTATATCAACCAGCCAAATCATTTCCTTCTCGTTAAACCAACCAGTGATTATGTTCTATTCAGATCAAGCTTTATACTATTGCTGTTTTGCATATATCACTATCATCTAAAATTTTCTCTCGCGGCATTTTTGATGATGAACAATATGATCACCATCAACACCATACCCATATCACTATCACGTGTGGAATTCATGGTGAACAGATTGCAATAGGAACAACGAAGGGATATATTCGTGTGTTTTCTTGTCATTCCTCTCGTTGTTCCCGTTGCATCACTATCACTATCACCGCCATCCTCCAAAGTATCATCATCATAGTCATCATTATCATCATCTTTCCCCAACAACAAAATTAAGTTGACTTTCTAACATCAGTTTTCCTCCCAAGTTTCTGTTACTCACCACCTCCATCAGTGACGAATATCCGATGTTAGCCTCATAGATCTTATTCCTTCAAATAAACGAAAATAACGCAAAAAATAGCATAAGATAACGATCTCTCGATAACGAACATCACAACAAGATAATTCCCATGAACGAGATACGGTAAATAATATCCTCAATGCCTTAATAACAGCATAGAATGGTAATAACAAATTACAGATTAACTTGGTGTAATGAGTTCCATGACGTAATCAAAGCTGGATTGTGTGCGTTTGATCTTAGCTATGATATAAGTTGTAATTTGATATAAGGTGTAATTATGAACCAGTTATTGTGATTAAGAACCAGTTGTAATTATCCCTTAGACACCAACTTATAGATTCCTTTGATTTCTTAAATATTTTTTTAAGTGTAACGTCTGTTAATGAGGGAAAGGTCATCCACTGCAAAAAAAAAAAAATCAGTTTTATGCATATTCAACGATTTTCGTGGTGGTTAGTCCTGCTGACCACTTGCCGTCAAAGGTCCAGGAACCGCATAAAGTAGATACTGGAAACACGCGCTCTCAGCTGGAGTTCTTTCATTTGATATGTATATATACATATATCTATATATATGTGTGTGTGTGTGTGTGTGTGTGTGTGTGTGTAAATATATATATATATATATATATATATATATATATATATATATATATATATATATATATATATACATATATATAGGCGTGTATATATATATATATATATATATATATATATATATATATATATAGAGAGAGAGAGAGAGAGAGAGAGAGAGAGAGAGAGAGAGAGAGAGAGAGAGAGAGAGAGAGAGAGAAAGAGAGAAAGAGAGAGAGATAAGCGTGTATATATGTATATGTATATGTATATATATATATATATATATATATATATATATATATATATATATATATATGTGTGTGTGTGTGTGTGTGTGTGTGTGTGTGTGTGTGTGTGTGTGTGTGTGTGTGTATATACACACATATACATATATATATATATATATATATATATATATATATATATATATATATATATATATATATATATATATATATACATATATACATATGTATACCCGTAGAAAACGTACGAATGAGCCAACGCGACCCCCAGGCGCTGAAGAGAATCGACCGCCAAGAAATATTAATTCCTTTCCCGCCGCCATTTCTCCCGACCGTGAATTTGACCTGTGGAGAGAAATCGATGTCGACCTCGTGATGCAACCGGCGGTGATCGGACTCCGGCTCGAGATGGCGCTGGGCGAGGTCATGCACGGTGGCAGGTGTTCGGTTCGTGTCCTTTGTGGTCGTGTCTCTTGTAGTTCATTGCTTTGTGGTCACCGCGGGTGTTTGTTTATCTTTTTTGTAGGTATCTCAGGTGTTTGTTCATCTTTTTTCTAGCCATGTCAGTTGTTTGTTTATCTTTTTTCTAGTCATCTCAGGTGTTCGTTCGTCTTCTTTCTAGTCGTCTCTTGTCGTTCATCTTTTTTCTAGTCATCTCAGGTGTTTGTTCATCTTTTTCCTAGTCATCTTAAGTGTCTGACCATCTCTTTTGTATTCATCTCTTGTATTCATCTCAGATGTTTGCTCATCTTTTTTCTAGTCATCTCAGTTGTTTGTTCATCTCCCTTGTAGTCATCTCAAATATTCATCTCTCTTGTACGACTGTCGTGGATTCGGCAACGACCGTGAGTCATTTAATTATTTGTATTTCGATTTTTTTTCTTCTACTTCTTCTTGTTTTTCTTTTATTTTTCGTAGTAATTAAAACTGATAATTTCCTAGTATTGTTTATACAGCTGATGCTTTACCCGCCTTCGCTATTCTATCGGAAACACGTAAATATAACGAAGAAATAACACAAAAAACACCTATTTATTTCTCATTGTGTTTTTATTTCCTATCGTCCCTCCCTTTTGCAACATAAGAAATAACACAAAAAACACCAATTTATTTCTCACTGTGGATTTTTTATTATTTCCTATCGTCCCTCCCTTTGCAACATCCATTACAATGAATCTTTCCGACCGTGCAACTCTCGGATTGTTTCAGATGATGATGAGTGATTGTTGACGTGCATCATCTCGGAGGAATGAGACGCTAAGTAAAAAAACATCTTTATCAGATCGGAGGAATGAGACGCTAAGTAAAAAAACATCTTTATCAGATCGGAGGAATGAGACGCTAAGTAAAAAAAAATCTTTATCAGATCGGAGGAATGAGACGCTAAGTAAAAAAATATCTTGGATCAGAGTCTTCGTTAGGCCTAAGAAGCTGAAGTCTGCTAGTCTTCCCGGACCAGGAAGTTAATCATTCTTTTGGGAATTTTTTTTTTTTACCTACATGATTTTTTTTTTTTTTTTTTTTTTTTTTTTAAGAGGAAGAAAAATATTTTTTCTTTTTTTAAGAGGAAAAAAGAGGTCAGAGAGAGAAAAAAAATTAGTGATTATTAAAATAAATAACAATGAGAAAAATACCAGTTTTTTTGGGTTAAACGGATATGATTAAGAAAAAAATAAAAGATATGTCTATATTTTACGAAATTTAAATAAAAGAGATTGAAAAGAAAACGAAATATATACACAACTTATATACAAACATACTTACAAACAAACTTATATACACAACAAAAACAAAAACAAAATTATATACAAACTTAGACATACACAAATATGCACAACAAAAACAAAAAAATATTTATATACAAACAGACATACACAAACTTATATAAACAACAACAACAAAAAAAAATATATATATATATACAAACTTGGACTTATACACAAACTTATATGCACAACAAAAACAAAAAAAATATATATACAAACTTAGACTTACACACAAACTTATATACACAACAAAAACAAAAAAATATATATATACAAACAAACTTACATAAACAACAAAAACACAATTATATACAAACACTCATATCCACAACAAAAACAAAAACAAAAAGACAAGAACCACCATAACATCATCTTCTCCTCCGTCTCCCGAGAAACTTCAGCTGACAACTTGTCTGCGGCAACAAGGGCTTAATCTCCCAGCTGATTTCTTAAATTGAAGAGTTCACATAACTTCATTACTTAACTTGGTCCGATTGTCACTGTGTCTGAATCTCAAAGACCTTAAGACAACATTGTTTTTTCTTTTAAGGCTTTTGATTTTTTTTTCTTTTTTTTTTTGTCTTAATTCCTCTTCTTAAAGTTATAGTTCGGTTTCATTATTATTATTATTATTCTCTTTATTTTTCCGGGTTTTTTTATGGTTTGTTTTACTTTTCACTTTTTTTTCTCCGCCTTATTCTTCTTCTTCATTTCCTTCTTCTTCTCCTCTTTCTTGTTCTTCATTTGTTACTTTTTTTCTTCTTTTCTTCTTCATTTCCTTCTTTTTCTGCTCTTTCTACTTCATTTGCTCCTTATTTTTCTTCTTTTCTCCTTCTTCCTCTTCTTCTTCTTCATTTCCTTCTTCTCCATCACCGTCTTCTTCTTCATTTTCATTTCCATATTCTTATTCTCTTTCTTCTTCATTTTTCGTATTCATCTTCTTCTTTTTCATTTCCTTCTCTTCTTTTTTCAACTTTTTTCCTCTTCTACTTTTTCTTTTACATCTGTTCCTACCACTATAACTAGTATTATTCCTTCTTCTTCTCCGTCTTCTTCCTTTGCTTCTTCTTATCCTTTACTTCTTTTTTCTCAGCTTTATTTAGTAGCTTTATCTATGATTTTGTTTTTGTTTACGATTTGTTTTATAGTTTATTGTTTACATTTTTCTTCCATATGCATTCTTTCCTTTATCCTTCCTTCAATTTCTTTTTTTTTAAAGCTACGGCATAATAATCTATTTTGCTATTTTATTTTATTTTATTTTTAGTTATCTTTCTTTCTTTTTTCACGTTTCGACGCGTGTAATTAAATGCAAATCACAACTAAATGAAAATATTTGCGTAAAATCCGGTTCTTGGGAAGAATTTTATCGTCAAGAATAGTCTCCTTTCTTGTTCTTTCATCGTTCCTCTATTTCTTTTTTCTCCTTTCTTCTTTTCCTTTGTTTCAGCTCCTATTCTTTGCCTTTTTATTCCTTCTCTTTATTCGTTTCTTGCTACTCTCCATTCTCTTTTCTTTGAATTTCCTTGCACTTCCATCTCGTTTTCTCAGATTTTATATATTTCCTTCTTTTATTCTTTCGCATTCTCCTTTCATCGTCTAAGTTCCTCTTCTCCCATTCTTTCTCCTTCCCCGTTTGCTTCTTCCTTTCCTAATTTCTGGTTCTTCCTCTCTTTAGATTTATGACAGAGATAAAAGCCATTTCTGTGCATGTATGTACATGTGTGTGTAGTTATATATATATATATATATATATATATATATATATATATATATATATATATATATATATATATATATATATATATATATAATAAATATATACATATATATATATATATATATATATATATATATATAT
>NC_091565.1:41284359-41286859 GCF_042767895.1 Penaeus vannamei
CAACTGACATATGGTGGTATAAGCTGGTTCTTGGTAATAATAACTGACTGGCAACTGACATATGGTGGTAAAAGCTGGTTCCTCTGTGATAATAACTGATTCATAACTGACATGTAGTCGTAAAAGCTGGTTCCTGTCTGATGATTGGTAACTGACGTACTGTTGATATTTTAACGTTACAATTTGGACATTTACACGTTTCGGCAGTTATCATTAACTCCCTTGGGGTATCTTCGCTTCGTTAGATAAATGTGTTTCCTTTTTTTCTTTGCCTTCTTCTTCTGCTTCTCTTCCCCTATCTCCGATTCCTCCTTCTCCTTTCCCATTTCCTGGTTCCTAAACTTTGATCTCTCTCCTTCCTTTCTTTCCCCCTTCATTTATCCTCTTACTCCATACACACGTTCATTGGTACACACATACGTAGAAATATGTACACAAGAAAACAAACTCATCCATACATAGACATACATACACGTATACATATATTCACACGCAGAGAAGTACTCCTCGCTCTGCACATCCGTGTATGTGCACTTACAAAGACGTACATGCACTTACACATGTATATTAGCAATATCCTGTAGATGAATATCCCGAGGAAATACTCCTCCGCTAATTACAGTCATTTTTGCGATCACTAATTATATGTTCAATTTGAAATGCGTTATTTACAACCTACAACTCTAATTATACCGACTTTTAGAATTAACAACCATTCTCATGTTTTACAATAAGTTTAAATAATCAATTGGAATTTTTTATTACGATCAATTACAATTAACGCATCGCAGATATTGTTAAAACCACCGATTACGATCACTTTTGTATAATCAATCACAACTTTGACGAGTAGATAAACTGATCATTACAAACTCTTGTACATCATCACAAACATCAATCACAACTTTGACGAGTAGATAAACTGATCATCACAAACTCTTGTACATCATCACAAACATCAATCACAACTTTGACGAGTAGATAAACTGATCATCACAAACTCTTGTACATCATCACAAACATCAATCACAACTTTGACGAGTAGATAAACTGATCATCACAAACTCTTGTGCATCATCACAAACATTAATCACAACTTTGACGAGTAGATAAACTGATCATCACAAACTCTTGTACATCATCACAAACATCAATCACAACTTTGACGAGTAGATAAACTGATCATCACAAACTCTTGTACATCATCACAAACATCAATCACAACTTTGACGAGTAGATAAACTGATCATTACAAACTCTTGTACATCATCACAAACATCAATCACAACTTTGACGAGTAGATAAACTGATCATTACAAACTCTTGTACATCATCACAAACATCAATCACAACTTTGACGAGTAGATAAACTGATCATCACAAACTCTTGTACATCATCACAAACATCAATCACAACTTTGACGAGTAGATAAACTGATCATCACAAACTCTTGTACATCATCACAAACATCAATCACAACTTTGACGAGTAGATAAACTGATCATCACAAACTCTTGTACATCATCACAAACATCAATCACAACTTTGACGAGTAGATAAACTGATCATCACAAACTCTTGTACATCATCACAAACATCAATCACAACTTTGACGAGTAGATAAACTAATCGTTATAAACTCATGTACAACCAGTCAAGTCTACTTGCAGAAGCCTGACTCGACGATCTCTTACTGTAGACTTTTCGTAAAACCTTCTCTCGTACCCTTTCTGCCCGAGGTTATTAGTCTATCCATCAATCTGTCAATTAGCCTAATGATGATAAGCTGCTACGGACAATTAGGGAAGGAAATTGATATTTTCTGCTACGAGGTTTTCCCCTGTGTTGTAGGGCGGCCATCTTTGTTCTGCTGACATGGGAGGGCGTCTTATTATCTGTGTTTCTCTTTCCGATTAATTAGCTGGAGGTTTTTGTGTGGGCGTGGGTGTGTGTGTGTGTGTGTTGTTGTTGTTGTTGTTCTTTCGTTGTGTGGGCGCGCGTGCGCGTGTGTGTGTGTGTGTGTGTCTGTGTGTGTGGGCGTGTGTGTGTATGTGTATGTGTGTGTGTGTGTGTGTGTGTGTGTCTCTGTGTGTGTGTATGTGTCTGTGTGTGTGTGCGTGTGTGTTGTTGTTGTTCTTTCGTTGTGTGGGTGTGTGTGTGTGTGTGTGTGTTTGATGTTCTCTCGTTGTCAGATAAGATTATACACATGCATCGACAAACATGTGCGAGTGAGAAAAGAAGAAATGTAAATGTACATACAAATACATACGGACACATATGGAAAAACGTACACAGATGCACGCACAGACACAAACACAAATACACACGTATACACACAAACACACAGACACGCACAGAGAGAGAGAGAGAGAGAGAGAGAGAGAGAGAGAGAGAGAGAGAGACAGACAGACAGACAGACAGACAGACAGAGAGATAGATAGATAGATAGAGAGAGAGAGAGAGAGAGGGAGAGAGAGAGAGAGAGAGAGAGAGAGAGAG
>NC_091565.1:41291859-41294359 GCF_042767895.1 Penaeus vannamei
GAGAGATGGAGAGAAAGAAAAAAAAAGAGAAAAACCTTTCCTCCCCGAGTTTCACATGCCCAATACCTTCATTATCGATATTAATTAGGGATATATGTTGCAACTGCGTCCTCATACTCGCCCGGAGCAGTTCCTCATCAACAGCTTAATTTGCATCTCGACTGACGTTATCAAGACAAGCCGAAGCCAGGGCCAATATTGATAAGCAAAATGGGTGTTAAGAAGATAGGCCGATAATGATAGAGAAAGAGCGGTGGTAGTTTATGGAGATTATTGGGTGGTTATGTTTAGGGAAGTGTGATTTCTATGCGGAATGTTGGTTGAAAATGTCATTATTTATTTCATTTTATTTTTTTATTTCTATTTTTTTCTTTAGAAATTGTAGTTTGGTATTCCTTTTCTGTTCTAAATATTCTAAACGTTTCTTTTGTGATTCTTTTAATAATCCACATCTGAACTAACACCGCATCCGAACAAGTCACCACATCCGAACGTCACCACATCTGATCAAACACCATACACGAACAAGTCGCCGCATCCGAACAAGTCACCACATCCGAACAAACCACCGCATCCGAACAAGTCCAAACACCCGAACACACCCAACGCATCCGAACAGGTCCAAACACCCGAACACATCCATGGCCGCGGCTTCAGAAACACCCCGGCGACAGGCACTAATTTCGCACATATCGTATAATAAGCCTGTGTAATGGCTTATTTGGCCTTCGCTCAAGCCGGATCAGCTGTAATCATAATGACTGTCAGCTGATGATAACATTATCTGGACGTGTTATCGTTAAGCTGTTGCCTTAGACGCCGCCATTGGCTGTTGAAACGTTCTTATCTATTCTTCGTGAAATTCATTTTTTTTGGTTATGATTGTTATCAAATCTGGACGGTGGGATGTGATTGTTTATGGTGAGGATGGTGGTGGTGGTGATGAGGATAATTGTTATTATTGTTATCATTGTTTTCATTTTTTTATTATTATTTCTTATCCTTATTATCAATGTTTGTACTATCACTACTATCCTAATTACATTGTTATTATTATTTATCTTAATTACATTGTTATTATTTTTTGTCTTAATTACATTGTTATTATTTTTCATCTTAATTACATTGTTATTATTTTTTATCTTAATTACATTGTTAGTGCTTTTTGTCTTAATTACATTGTTATTATTTTTTGTCTTAATTACATTGTTATCATTTTGTATCTTAATTGCATTATTAATATTTCTTATCGTTATCACTATTATCTTTTTTATATTATTATTATAATTGTCATTATTATCACTTTCACTATAATTATCATTATTTTTATCATTACTATTACTACCATTACTATCATTGCTATTATTATCATTGCCTACGCAAAGGAGGTTAAGTTTCTGGTCGCGTTCGTTAGTTGGTTTGTCTGTTCGTTGTTTAGCAAGATAACTCAAAAGCTCATTAATAGATTTTTCTGAAAATTTTACTGGAGGTGTCATCTTTATTATTATGTTATTATTATTATTACTATTATTATTATTATTACCATTATCATTATTATTATCATTATTATTATCATTATTGTTATCACTATCCTTACAATCATTATAATTGCTATTGTTATTATTATTTCTATTATTATTGTTACTAATATCATTGTTGTTATTATTGTTATTGGTACTACTATCATTATTGTTATCATTTTTTGTATTACTATCATTATTGTTAATATTTTTTGTATTACTATCATTATTGTTAATATTTTTTGTATTACTATCATTATTGTTATTATTTTTTGTATTACTATCATTATTGTTATTATTTTTTGTATTACTATCATTATTCTTACCCTCCCACTTTTTTCCCTCCTTTTTCTCCTTTTTATGTTTCTTCTTTTTCCTTTTCTTTATTTTTCTTTTTTTTCTGTATTGTCAGGTCGATTCTTCACCAAACAGCTGTTACGAATCAATCAATATATCAGATATATTTTCTTTTTTACTAATTCATCGCTGTCTTTCGTCATTCCCTTTCACCTTTCTTCCTCCCACTTTTCCCTTCTTTTTTTTTTTTTTTTTCTTCTTTTTCCTTTTTCTTTTTTTCTTCTTCTTTTCCTTTTTTTTCTTCTTTTTCCTTTTTATTCTTTTTTTCCTTGTTCTTTTTCTTCTTTTTCCTTTTCTTTTATTTCTTTCTCCTTTTCTTTTTCTTCTTTTTCCTTTTCTTTTTCTTCTTTTTCCCTTTCTTTTCTTCCTTTTCCTTTTCTTTTTCTTATTTTTCCTTTTCTTTTCCTTCTTTTTCCTTTTCCTTTTCTTTTTCCTTTTCTTTTACTTCTTTTTCCATTTGTTTTTATTCTTTTTTTCTTTTCTTTTTCTTCCTTTTCCTTTTCTTTTGTTCCTTTTCCTTTTCTTTTTCTTCTTTTTCCTTTTCTTTTCCTTCTTTTTCCTTTTCTTTTTCTCCTTTTTCCTTTTCTTTTCTTCCCTTTCTTTTTCTTTCTCTTCTTTTTCCT
>NC_091565.1:41299359-41301859 GCF_042767895.1 Penaeus vannamei
TTCTTCTCTTTCCACCTCTCTCTCCCCTCTTTTCTCTTCTCTCCTCCCTTTCCTTTCTCCTTCCGACACTCCTCCAGACCTCCCTTTCCCCACATTCTTACCCCTTTACCTCCCCCTCTGCTCCCTATTCGCTTCTCTTCCCTTTCCTCTTTGTCCTCTATCCATTTCTCCCTTCGAAACCCTAACCCCTCTATCCTGTATCCTCTTCCGCTCTTCCCCTCCCTTCCCCCTATCCCTCTCAACCCCTCCCGCCCCCTACCCTCTCCCCCTTGGACCATTTTTCCCTCCAGCAGTCGGAGGTCAGAGGAAAGAAGAGGAGGGCAAAGAGGGAAGGGGTAAGGAGGGTTGGAGGGGATGTGGGGAGGGGCAGGAAGGGTTGAAGGCGGTGCGGGAGGGGTAAGGAGGGTTGGAGAAGTGGAGGGAGGGGCACGAAGGGGCAAGGAGGGTTGGAGGGGGTGGGGGAGGGGCACGAAGGGTTGGAGAAGCTATCGGGAGGGGCAGGAAGAGGTGGAGGGGGTGGGGGGGTCAAGGAGAGTTGGAGAAGCTATCGGGAGAGGCAGGAAGGGTTGAAGGCGGTGGGGGAGGGGTAAGGAGGATTGGAGTGGATAGGGAAAGGGCAAGGATATTTTGAGAAAATAAGGGAGGGACAAGGAGGATTGGAGTGGACATGGAGTGGACAACAAAAGATGGAGAAGATGGAGCGAAGGGCAAGGATATTTGGAGATGGGGGAGAACCAAGAAGGATTAAGAATTATGGAACGAAGGACAAGGAGGATTGGACAAGAGGAGAGAGGGACAGGAATTGTTGGCGAGGATAGGGGGAGGACAAGCAGGATAGGGGGAGGACAAGCAGGATAGGGGAAGGGCAAGCAGGATAGGGGAAGGGCAAGCAGGATAGGGGAAGGGCAAGCAGGATAGGGGAAGGGCAAGCAGGATAGGGGGAGGGCAAGCAGGATAGGGGAAGAGCAAGCAAGATAAAGAGGAAGCAAGGGAATCGACGAGAGGGAGGGAGGGGGGAGGGGCAAGAAGAACGGGGGGGGGGAGCTAACAACATCCTCGCATCGTTAGCTGATTAGTTCCGGTGAGGCTAACGAGCGGGTGTCTCGCCGAGGGGGCGAGAGGAGAGGGAGAAGTGGTAGGCTGATTATGCTGGAGGGGGGGGGGGGGGTTGGGGGTCTGTTTGTGTTTGTGTGTGTGTGTGTGTATGTTTGCTTGTGTGTGTGTATGTTTGATTGTGTGTGTGTATGTTTGATTGTGTGTGTACATGTTTGCTTGTGTGTGTGTATGTTTGCTTGTGTGTGTGTATGTTTGCTTGTGTGTGTGTTTGTTTGTTTGTTTGTTTGTTGTGTCTGCTTGTCTGTCTGCGTTTGTGCGTGTTTACTTGTTTGTGTGTGTGTTTTGTTTGTTAGTTTGTGTGTTTGCTTATTTGTTTGTGTATCTATCTGTCCGTGTGTGTGACTGTGTGTATCTATGAATACTTTTATTTGTGTATGTCTTTCTATATAAATAGATAGATAGAACGATAGATAGACAGACAGATGGATACATACTTGTATACGTACATGGATTCATACATAATATGACGACCTTTTTCACCTCCCTTTCATCTCCTTTTCAAAAACAAGAATAGGGGATTAGGCATAAGTTTCAATCTCCCTTTCTTCCTCCTTCCCTTTCTTCTTCCTTTTCTTTGTCTCTTCTTCTTCGCCCTGTCTATCATGATTGATTCGCGATTCTCTCCTCCTCTCTTCGTTTCTCCTTTTTTTTCCTTCTTTTATCTCTCTCCTTCCTTCCTTGCTATCTTCTCTATGGCCGTAATTATTTTCTTATCTCTCCCTATTTTCGTATTTTCATCCCTCTCTTTCTCCCTTCACCGCCTTTATTCCACTTATCTTTCTCCTTATCTTTCTTTCCACCCTCCTTTCTTTTCTTTTCCTCTTCTAAACCTATTATTTCTCATTCTCATTCTTTCCCTTCCTTTTGGTTTCTTCCTTCAAAGCTTTTCTCTCTTTCCTTCTCCCTTTTTCACTCATCTCCCCCTCAATTCTTTTCGCTTTCTTTCCCTTTTATTCTCCTTCTTTTCTTTATCTTTTCGTTCTTATATTCCGTCTATCTCTCCTTCTTTCAAGCATTCCTCCCCTCCATTCTTCCTCCTTTCTCATTTCCTTTCTATCACTACCTCTCACTCTCTACTTTCCTCCCTCCTCCTCTTTCTCTCCTTTCCTCATTTCCCTTCTACAACTCTCTTTTCCCTCTTTCTCTTTTTCCCCCTCTTTCTCCTTCTCCCCTCTTTCTCCTTCTCCCCTCTTTCTCCTCTCCCCTTCTCTCATTTCCCTTCTACAACTCTTTTTATCCCTCTTTCTCTTTTCAACTCTCATTATCCCTCTTTCTCTTTTCAACTCTCTTTATCCCTCTCTCTCTTTTCTCCCCTCTTTCTCCTTCTCCCCTCTTTCTCCTTCTCCCCTCTTTCTCCTTCTCCCCGTCTCTCATTTCCCTTCAA
>NC_091565.1:41321859-41324359 GCF_042767895.1 Penaeus vannamei
TTATGGTGATGACAGTAATGATTATGGTGATGATTATGATGAAGATGATCATGGAAATGGTTTATGGTGATGACAATAATGATTATGTGTAAGGTCTAATGGTATGAATGTGATGTATGATAGTGACAATAATGATAATGAAATTGCTCATTTTGAAAGCAGTAAATATCTGTATTAATAACAATACTGTTCACAATTAAAGCAAAATAAACATTTTATCTCCCACTTCCACATTACACTCCCCATCCCTCTATTTCAGTTTTCAGATGCCATTTAAAGGACACTCTCAACGGCTGTATTGTGATCCTGATAAAAAAAAATAAAATAAAATAAATTCCTTTAACTGAAGGGGGAATAAGCATACCGCGGATGTGGGGGAGAAGGAGAAGGAAAGAATGGAGGGAGGGGCAGGAAGAAGGAAAGGAAGAGGAAGAGAAGGAGGGGGGGGGTGCGAAAAGAAGGGGGGGCTGGGGGGTTGGGGGAGGGGTGTATTGTGTGAGTGTCGGGGGTTGGAGGGAGATGTGTGTATGTACGTATGTGTGTGTCTTTCCTCCCTCTCTTCTCTTTCCTTTTTTAATTTTCTATCCACTCTCTCTTTCATTTCAAAACCTCCCTCTTCTCTCTCACTTTATATTCCTCCTTTTCCCCTCTTTCTGCTGCCATATTATCTTTACTTTCTCCTTCTCCTATCTCCTTTCCGCCTCCTTTCCTCCGCTCCACCTCTGTCTCATCCTTTCTCCATCTCACTTTTCTCCCTCTTCCGGCCTTCTCTCCTACTCCCTCCACTTCACCCCTTCGTTTCCACTCCTTCCCCCCCCCACTTCCCCCTACCTCACGCTCACTTCTCCCTTCCAACTCCCTCTTCCCTCCCTTCCTCTCCCTACCACTTCCTCCTCCCCCACTCCTCCACCTCTCCTTCTCCCACTTTCCAACACTCCCTCTTCCTCGCCCCTCCTCTCCCCTTCACCTCTCTCCTCCCCCTTCACTTGCACCTCTCCTCGCCTCATCCGTTTCCCTCCCCACTTCCCTCCCTCTCCCCACCCTTTCCTCCTCCCTCCCTCTCCCCATCCTGCATCCCCTCCCTCACCCTCTCCTCCTACCTCTTCCTCTATCACTCCTCTCCCTCCCTCCCCTCCCTTCACCCCGAGTTATCCTCCTCGTCATCTCATTCCTCTTCTCCATCATTCCTTCTGTTTCTTCTGCAACCCCTTCCTTTTCTATCCCTAATTCCTCTTTCAATGCCTCCATATCTCACTCTTCCTCTTTCTCCTTCTCCTTTTTTCTCCTCCTGCTCCTCTTCCCCACTTTCCTTCTCTCTCCTACTCACCTTTCTCACTCCTTCTACGCACTTTTATACATACCTGCTCACTCCTCCTCTCTCATATCCTCCTGTTCCTCTGTTCACTCCTCCATCCTTCCACCTTCTTCTCCTCCTCCTCCTCATATTCCTCTCCCTCCACATCCCACACTCTGTCCCTCCTCTCCTCCTCCCTCTTCTCCTCCTCTATCTCTCTCTCCTCCTCCTCCTCACTTCCCTCCCTCTCCCCTCCTCCCTCCTCACTCATATCCCCTCCCCCCTCCCTTCCCTCCCTTTTCCCTCTATCCTCCCTCCCCCTCATCTCCCTCCCTCTCTATCTCCCTCTCTCCCTCCCTACTACTCCCTCCTGCCTCCCTCCCTCCTCCTCTATCCTCCCTCACCTCCCCTCCCTCCCTCCCTCCCTCCCTCTTCCTCCCTCCCCTCCCTCCCACTCCTCCCCCTCTCCCTCTCATCCTCCGTCCCTCTCCTGCCTCCCTCCATCCCTCCCTTCCTCCCCTCCCTCCTCCATCTATCCTCCTCCTCCTCCCTCCTCCCTCTATCCTCCCTTCCCTCCCTCCCTCCCACCCCTTCCTCCTCCTCCCTCCCTCCCTCCATCCTCCCCTCCCTCCGCTCCCTCCCTCCAAACCGCCCCCCCCTCCCCTCCCTCCCTCCATCCTCCCCTCCCTTTTTTTTTGGGGGGAGGGGGAGTGCGTCGGGATGGGGGGGGGGTTTTGGGGGGGGAGTGTGTCGGGCTAGGATTTTTTTTTGGGGGGGGGAGTGTGTGTCGGGATGGGATAATTTTTTTTTTTTTGGGGGGGGCACGGTTTTTTTTTCTTTCTTTCTTTCTTTCTTTTACTGATTTACGGATTTTTTTTTTTTTTTTTTTTTACTGTTTATGTTTTTGTCATTGTTGTTATTATTTTCATCATTTTTCTGGGGTTTGTTGTATTCTGGTTGTCATTTTTTTCTCTCCTTTATTCCTTCCTTCTCCTCTTCCTCCTTACCCAATATCTATCTCCTCTTCCTCCCTCCTAATCTTCCTCCTCTTCCTCCTCCCGTATGCTCATGTTACTCCTCCACTTCCTCCCATTCCTACTCCTCCTCCTCCTGTTCCTCTTTCTCCTTGTGCTCTAGCTCTTTATCGTTATCCCTATCCCTCTCCTTCTCCTCTTCCTCCCGCATGAAAAGATGAAAGAGAAAATG
>NC_091565.1:41349359-41351859 GCF_042767895.1 Penaeus vannamei
ACTAGTATTTGCATCATAATTATGATTGTTATGATTGTTAACATTGTTATTGGTTCTGTTTGGCCTTCACCATCATCATAATTCTAATTATTACTATTTTTACTGTTAGTTTTTTATTATTATCAAAATTTCATTTGTTACTATCTTGTGTTATTAACATTATGATATATATTTGTATAAAGATATAGGTTTAGATATATAGATAAGTATAACTGCAATGATTATTTTATTATTTTTTATTATCTACTGTTGCGTACGTTCTGATTAGTGTTGTCTATTTAATGATTATTTATCTATCTAACTACCTACTCACATATCTACCAACGCATACCAACCGATCTTTCTGTAGGTGTATCTGCCCGTCTACATGTATCGTATTTCTCTCACGTATGACCTGATCTCTGAAATTCCAAACCCTCCCACGTGACCTGATGTCGGATTACCCACCTCCTTTCTGTGACCTGTTTTCTTTTTCAACCTTGCGCGCGACACGATCTATGACCTGATTTGTGATTTACCAACTCTCTTCTCTGACCTGATTTGTGATTTACCAACTCTCTTCTATGACCTGATTTGTGATTTACCAACTCTCATCTCTGACCTGATTTGTATATTTCCCTGTGACCTGAATCCTGATTTTTCAGCCCGTGACCTAACCTGGGATTTGCCAAATCTTTCCTCTTAACTTGAATCACTTTGACCCCTGACGCGTCATCTCTGATTTCTACGTGTGACCTGATTTGTGATTTTCGACTCCCTTCCCTATGACCAGATCTGTAATTTTCCAGCCCTTTTGCCGACCTGTTCTAGCACAGTCAGTCCCTTGGGGGTCAAGATCGAGGTCAAAGAGCTTAGCTGGTTTCCGTCAGTGTAAGAAAAGAATAAAGGATAGTAATTGTATTTCTTGTTTATGATGAGCGTTATGTAAGCCACTTATGGGTTATGGTTCTGAATATTATATATATTAGAGTGTAAATATTTACCTTCACGAGCGTATGTATCAAAAATATGTTGTATTTTAATATTCTTGTTTAGAATAACACTGAAAGAAGGATTTGTTGATCTAATACCCTCTAAGATTCTGAGATTTCGCTTCTTACTAGCTAAATCTCAGAATATGCATAAATAAGTAAATAAACTGATAAATAAGTAGCTCAATAAATACATCAAATGGACAAATAACTTAAAAAAGATGAATTTATAATACCCCAATGATTAAATGGATTTGGGGTTGTACGTTGCAGGAGAGAGACAGAAAGGGTTAAATAAGTATGATATGTGGAAAGGTATGAATGAGAGACAGAAAGGGATAGATAAGTAATAGGTATATGTGGAAAGGTATGAATGAGAAACAGAAAGGGATAGATAAGTAATAGGTATATGTGGAAAGGTATGAATGAGAGACAGAAAGGGATAGATAAGTATGATATGTGGAAAGATATGAATGAGAGACAGAAAGGGATAGATAAGTAATAGGTATATGTGGAAAGGTATGAATTAGAGACAGAAAGGGATAGATAAGTAATAGGTATATGTGGAAAGGTATGAATGAGAGACAGAAAGGGATAGATAAGTAATAGGTATATGTGGAAAGGTATGAATTAGAGACAGAAAGGGATAGATAAGTAATAGGTATATGTGGAAAGGTATGAATGAGAGACAGAAAGGGATAGATAAGTAATAGGTATATGTGGAAAGGTATGAATGAGAGACAGAAAGGGATAGATAAGTAATAGGTATATGTGGAAAGGTATGAATGAGAGATAGAAAGGGATAGATAAGTATGATATGTGGAAAGGTATGAATGAGAACGAATATCTTCACAATACAAGAGATGTATTTTATGGTAAAATACATCTCTTGTATTGTGAAGATATTCGTTCTCTTTCATACCTGTCCACATTTGTCAACATGAATACGGTACACGATAAGTATATATTCATATACAAAGAGATGGAAAGGAAAGGATATAGAGACTGAGAGAGAGAGAGAGAGAGAGAGAGAGAGAGAGAGAGAGAGAGAGAGAGAGAGAGAGAGAGAGAGAGAGAGAGAGAGAGAGAGAAAGATAGATAGATAGAGAGAAATAAACTGAATGAGGGATAAAGAATGAGAGAGAAAGCGAGAGAGAGAAAGACAGATAGACAGCCAGAGAGTTAAAGAGAGAACGATCAGGAAAAGGACCCAGAAGCGTAGTATTTACATGAACTTCGGCCATCTTGGAAAAAGCGCCAAAAAGAAGCCAAAACTCCCTAACAAAAGAGGACCGTAAAGCGCAGTCTAATGAGAGAGGAAAGAGTGACGCACGAGCGAGACAAAAGACACAATAGAGGCAAGAATTGTGAAGAATTTATCGGGAAAAAGGGAGAAAAATGAATCAACAGTGCATGGCCGCCCTGATGAGGGACAAAGATATCCTACATTTTTTCCTTCTTTTTCATTCTTTCTTTATTTCTGTCTTTTCCAATATGTGCATTTATATAAGCGTCAACCTCTTTATGTT
>NC_091565.1:41356859-41360161 GCF_042767895.1 Penaeus vannamei
CTCAGCTTATAACATCAATAAGCCAGTTTTCCTAAATTAACATGATTTTTTTCTCTTAACTTTACAACTTTTATATAAAATGGAGTTTAAATCGTGAGCGTACTATTATTCTCATTAAATAAAGTACTTTCCGACAAATTGAAGAGAGCGTTTTGATAATTAATTTCTAAAAAAAAAAAACACACAATTTATTATTTGCATTTTCAGACACAGGTTCATTTTTACGTACCCGTTTTTTTTTGTTTTTTTTTTTAATGCCTTTGTTTAAAATCATTGTATATTTTAGTGGAGATTGTCGCCATAATAATTTTTTTTAGCCCAATTTTGCTTTTCGAAAACAAACAACTTGAGCAAATTCGTCAGTGTTTTTTTTAACTATTGTGACATCTGTTTGGTTTGACAGGTTTTATTACGTGTTTGCTTTTGTAGGTGTGATTCTGTGTGTGTGCGTGTGTGTGTGTGTGTTTGTGTGTGTGTGTGTTCGTGTTTGTGTGTGTGTGTGTGTGTGTGTGTGTGTGTGTGTGTGTGTGTGTGTGTGTGTGTGTGTGTGTGCGTATGTGCGTGTGTGTGTGTGTGTGTGTGTGTGTGTGTGTGTGTGTGTGTGTGTGTGTGTGTGTGTGTGTGTGTGCGTATGTGCGTGTGTGTGAATGTGTATTTGCATATGTTGGTACACATATCGCGTGTTTGCGTATCGTGACACACGTCCTAAAGCACCGCATACCCGCCTTAGCGTACAACACCCCATTTCAAAAGCCCCAAAACCACACAAAAGAAAACCCGAAACTACTTCGCACTCAAACACGAAAGAAAAATATACCCGTTTCCCCTCCCCGTGAACACAAACAGTCCCATTGTTAAACTCTAGTTCAACTTGCAATGAATCTAACCTAAGCTGCACTTCGAAGCTTCCGTTTTTGCAACGAGTGCCCGGCATAAGCACACGGGGAGGCGCCCTCGTCACTCCCAGGACGGTCTCATAAACAAACACTTTCGTTCTCTGTGTACATAGAAGGCCTGTGTTTTTTTCCTTGACCAATCCGTCGGTGTTATTTCAATGATGGGTAGTTTACATAATTATGCATTTTGATTTTGTATGTGTTGTATTTTCATAGATATTTGTTTATTGGAATTGTCGCTTCCGATGTTCATTGTGCAACTGTTCGTATTAGTATTAACATTACTGAGGTGTGCATTATGGTATTTTGAACATTAATTGATCGTAGCATATTTAATTCTCATGGTATCCCTGGTTTATTGGTATCATGATAATAAGGGAATTTAATAATATTACTGTTTCCTCAGAAAGGTATTGCTGATATTAATGCTGTCATTCCATTCACATAACATATTACTTCCGTGTTATTGACGCTGTTATTCAGTACCTTTTGTCCAGCTCTGAAGCCAGGTCGGTTTATAATAGTTTTTATTGTTGACGAAAAACAAGAAAACAAATATAATGTCGCCGGCGTCATGTCCATTTTTAGACTCAATATAGCCGTATTATTGCTATTGTTGCCGCGGACGCACAACAAACAAACAAATAAAGATAATGGGGCAGGGTATTAAAAGCGTTCAGGCGCAGCAAAGCAAAGACACGAAACTACACCTATTTTTTTCCTTCTTTGTTATGGATCCAAGTGCTTGAGAAAGGCTCTCGGAACTCGTGCTGAGAATGACGGCGTCTTGTGTGTGGATTCTCGAGGCAGAAGAAAAAAGGGGAAACGTGGAAATAGTAAGTAAATATATAAATCTCAAATAAAGAGAACGGATATGACAGCTTCCCAGAAAAAAAAACAGAGGCGCTATCCTTGTTTCGTTGCAGTTGTTTCTGTTTGTGATTATGTGTCAGAAAATGAAAATAAAAATTGTCTTAGAGCGCTTTAAGCAACAGTAGGACGAAAAATGTAAGTGGTTAGGATTGTAACGGAAAACAAATGGAAGTATTTTTGTTAGTAAGGATGTGGCAGTGACAGGAGGCCTCTTCTGTGTTGTTAAGGAAGAACTGGGAAAAGCTGTGGCTGTGGCAGTGGTGGAGACATTAACAGAAGTACAGTAACAGAAGTAACAGAAGTTGCAGCACTGTAGTATTTATGGCTTGGCAGTAGTTTTGGGAAAAGTAATAATGGTAGTGTATAGCGAGACCATTCACGAGAAAAATATATAAGTATATATATATATGTATGTGTGTGTATAAATATGAATGTATATTTATACACACACACACACACACACACACACACAGAATCACACCTACAAAAGCAATTTATATATACATATGAAGCATCAGGCAAACAGATGTCACATATAGTTTGACAAACACCTGACGAAATTCTTATATATACCTTTTCCACTATATGAATCCTACAGTTTACTCTGAACTCAGGGTGTGTTTGTGTGCATGTGAAGCAATGTGAGCAAAAAATGTATGTATGTGAAACATATATATATATATATATATATATATATATATATATATATATATATATATATATATATATATATATATATATAAAATATATATATTTATATCTACACACATATATAATATATATATATATATATATATATATATATATATATATATATATATATATAGTATATAGTATATAGCTATTTGGAGGTGGCGGTAGTGGGAGTAAGTAGTTGTAGTTATGTGTATATGCGTTACGGTGTCCGTCTGAAAGAAAGAGAGGGAGAGAGAGAGAGACTGACAGACAGAGAGAGAGAGAGAGAGACAGAGGGAGACAGAAAGAGAGAGACAGACAGACAGACAGAGAGAGAGAGAGATAGACAAAGAGAGAGAGACAGACAGATAGATAGACAGAGACAGACAGAGAGACAGAGACAGAAACAGAAACAGAGACAGAGGGAGAGAGAGAAAACTGAAAACTAAACGAAAACCTAAAATCACCATAAAATATGAAATGCACCCCTCATTTCCATCTCCAGATCCAAACAACAGTTTAGACCACATTATTCCATGACCACAAACCTCACCATCGGAATAAATCATACACAGCTTTGGGCAGAGCTTTTACATTCCATGGGCTGTCCCTCTAACTGGAACACATAGAAATAATGGCAGCATTCATCAGTATATTCAGTACATACACGCGACTATGTAAATAAAACGGTTTTAGTGAACAGGGAACGTTCAGTGTTATTTTTCGGGTTATTGCGCGTCCGACAGAATTTTCTTTGTTATTTTGCCCACGCATTTCCGTTTTGTATGTCGCAAGGTCTTGTTGTGTACTGATACTATATGAATTCTGTACCAATCCGGAAGATACACGTATATATAT
>NC_091565.1:41360661-41363161 GCF_042767895.1 Penaeus vannamei
GGGAAGGGAGGGAGGGAGAGAGAGAGAGAAGGGAAGGAGGGAGGAGGGAGAGAGAAGGGAAGGGAGGGAGGGAGGGTGAGAGAGTGGGTAAAAAGGAGGAGGAAACGGAGAGAGAGGGAAAGTAGAGAGAGGCAACAGACTGAAAGAGACTAAAAAGAAGATGGAGAGATAGAGACAGAGAAAGAGAGAGGGAGGGGGTGGGAAGTGGAGGATAGAGGGAGAGAGAGGGTAGAAGAGAGAGAGAGAGAGAGAGAGAGAGAGAGAGAGAGAGAGAGAGAGAGAGAGAGAGAGAGAGAGAGAGAGAGAGAGAGAGAGAGAGAGAGAGAGAGAGAGAGAGAGAGAGAGCAGAGGAGAGAGAAGAGAGAGAGAGAGAGAGGGAGGGAGGGAGAGGAGGGAGAGAGGGAGGGAGGGAGGGAGGGGTGAGAGGGGAGAGAGAAATAGAGACAGAAACAGAGAGAGAGAGAGAGAGAGAGAGAGAGAGAGAGTGAGTGAGTTAGCAACAGAGAAAGCGAGAGAGAAAAAAAAAACAAGAGAGAGGGAGAGAGAGGCTCCACATCAAGATCAAACGAACGAGGAAAAGAAAGAAAGATAAAGAAGCGAAAGAAGTGGGTAACGTTGAGGAATAATAGTTTGGATCTTTCTTTTGAAGGAAAATGCTGAATGTCGAAATGGATCGGAAAAGTTTGTAAGTTGGTGTGCGTCTGTGTGAATATGTAATGGCCACGTCTTTATTCGTGTCTTGTGTGAGTGGGTGTTGATGTGCGTGTGTGTGTGTGTGTGTGTGTGTGTGTGTGTGTGTGTGTGTGTGTGTGTGTGTGTCTGTGTCTGTGTGTGTGTGTGTGTGTACGTTTGTGTGTTTGCATTGTGTGTGTGTGTGTGTGTGTGTGTGTGTGTGTGAGTGTGTGTATGTGTGTGTGTGTGTGTGTGTGTGTGTTCGTGTGTTTGTGTGTGTGTGTGTGTGTGTGTGCGTGTGTTTGCATGTGTGTGTGTGTGTGTGTGTGTGTGTGTGTGTGTGTGCTCGTGCGCGCGTGTGTGTGAGAGCGTGTGTGTGTGCATGCGTGTGCGTGTGTGTGTGTGTGTCTGTCTCTGTGTCTATGTGTGTATTTTACATATTTACAAACTTTTCATACTACAGTTTTACACACCGAACGAAATAACACCTTTAATACAATATTTTAGCCAGATTTAAATCCAGAACAAGGACATGGAATCGCCTGAACCCGAATCCCATCCATCGAATGGGAGGATCCGGAGTATAAGCGCTCGGAACAAGAACGAGCGGGAAGTATAAGCGCGCGAAACAAGAACGAAACTGGAACGCATCGCAAGTAAGATTTATGGGGAATTGGAACCCACTTTTTTCGGTTCGGATTTCGGAATACAGGAGTACGATTAAAAGTATAATGGTGGGTTTAAATGGGTGAAATGGTGAGCAGATGGTCTAGATTGTTGCAAATTGGTGGATAAATCGTTTTAAAAAGGGGCGATCGATTGCAGATAGCATAGCGCTTTGTGTGTGTCGTCTTTTTAAGATGTTTTGTGTTGTGTGTAGTGTGTGTGTGTGTGTGTATGTGTCTGTCTGTGTCTGTCTGTGTGTCTGTGTCTGTCTCTGTGTCTGTGTCTGTGTGTGTCTGTGTCTGTGTCTGTGTGTCTGTGTGTCTGTGTCTGTCTCTGTGTCTGTGTCTGTGTCTGTCTGTGTCTGTGTGTGTGTGTGTCTGTGTCTGTCTGTTCCTGTGTCTGTCTGTGTCTGTATATGTGTATGATTATGTATTTGTACATTCACATACCCTCGAAAACCCCGCTCTGTAGCTCCAGAAACGCAAAACAAAAGATCAATATCACGCTGACTAAAATGACGCAATAAATCGTGAGTCCAACAGACGTTCCCCATCGCCGTGCTCTTCCCATGACGTCATCGGTTGTCCATCGCGCTTTTATTTCGTTTTTATTTTTATTTTCCTTTCTTTGGGTTGTTTTTATTTTCCTTTTTTTTTGGTTTGTTTTTATTTTTTTAGGGGGGTTGTTTTTATTTTCCTTTTTTGGGTTGTTTTTATTTTTCTTTTCTTTGGGTTGTTTTATTTTCCTTTTTTTTGGTTTGTTTTTATTTTCCTTTTTTTGGTTTGTTTTTATTTTCCTTTTTTGGGGGGGTTTGTTTGTTAGATTTTTATCGTTACGTATTCAGATTCATAGATAGATTGATAGTGAGATGTGTGTGTGTGTGTTTGTGTGTCTGTGCGTGTGTATGCGTGTGTGCGTGTGTGTGTGTGTATTCATGTTTGTGTGTGTTCGTGTTTGTGTGTGTGTGTGTCAGTAACGACTGTCAGGAGGAGATTCATTTCTCTCCCGTTTTCTTTCCTTCCCTTGAGCGTGGGGGGTGAGGGGGTGAGGGGGTGAGGGGGGAGGGGGGGGGGGGTGAATCCCTTACCCCTCAGGCCTAAAGGAGTCGAGGGGAAAAGGCAACACTCAGAGTCCAGTTACCTTTGAAAAGCGAATCGCTGTT
>NC_091565.1:41373161-41385661 GCF_042767895.1 Penaeus vannamei
AGCGGTGATTCCCTTTCCACCTTCACGACTTTCCTTTCTCACACTTTACTGATGGAGTTTCATTCCAAATTCTCTTCTTCGACGCAATTGGAACTGTCCCCATTCTTCCTAACCACCTTATTCACTCTATTTCTTCACTTGCCGCTATTCTTCAACTTTCTCTTTCCTTCCATTCTCTCCAACTCCCTCTTTCCCCAATTCTGTTCCTCGTCTCTCTCCTTTCCTTCCATTCTCTCCAACTCCCTCTTCCCCAATTCTGTTCCTCGTCTCTCTCCTTTCCTTCCATTCTCTCCAACTCCCTCTTCCCCAATTCTGTTCCTCGTCTCTCTCCTTTCCTTCCATTCTCTCCAACTCCCTCTTCCCCAATTCTGCTCCTCGTCTCTCTCCTTTCCTTCCATTCTCTCCAATTCCCTCTTCCCCAATTCTGTTCCTCGTCTCTCTCCTTTCCTTCCATTCTCTCCAACTCCCTCTTCCCCAATTCTGTTCCTCGTCTCTCTCCTTTCCTTCCATTCTCTCCAACTCCCTCTTCCCCAATTCTGTTCCTCGTCTCTCTCCTTTCCTTCCATTCTCTCCAACTCCCTCTTCCCCAGTTCTGTTCCTCGTCTCTCTCCTTTCCTTCCATTCTCTCCAATTCCCTCTTCCCCAATTCTGTTCCTCGTCTCTCTCCTTTCCTTCCATTCTCTCCAACTCCCTCTTCCCCAGTTCTGTTCCTCGTCTCTCTCCTTTCCTTCCATTCTCTCCAACTCCCTCTTCCCCAATTCTGTTCCTCGTCTCTCTCCTTTCCTTCCATTCTCTCCAACTCCCTCTTCCCCAATTCTGTTCCTCGTCTCTCTCCTTTCCTTCCATTCTCTCCAACTCCCTCTTCCCCAATTCTGTTCCTCGTCTCTCTCCTTTCCTTCCATTCTCTCCAACTCCCTCTTCCCCAATTCTGTTCCTCGTCTCTCTCCTTTCCTTCCATTCTCTCCAACTCCCTCTTCCCCAATTCTGTTCCTCGTCTCTCTCCTTTCCTTCCATTCTCTCCAACTCCCTCTTCCCCAATTCTGTTCCTCGTCTCTCTCCTTTCCTTCCATTCTCTCCAACTCCCTCTTCCCCAATTCTGTTCCTCGTCTCTCTCCTTTCCTTCCATTCTCTCCAACTCCCTCTTCCCCAATTCTGTTCCTCGTCTCTCTCCTTTCCTTCCATTCTCTCCAACTCCCTCTTCCCCAATTCTGTTCCTCGTCTCTCTCCTTTCCTTCCATTCTCTCCAACTCCCTCTTCCCCAATTCTGTTCCTCGTCTCTCTCCTTTCCTTCCATTCTCTCCAACTCCCTCTTCCCCAATTCTGTTCCTCGTCTCTCTCCTTTCCTTCCATTCTCTCCAACTCCCTCTTCCCCAATTCTGTTCCTCGTCTCTCTCCTTTCCTTCCATTCTCTCCAACTCCCTCTTCCCCAATTCTGTTCCTCGTCTCTCTCCTTTCCTTCCATTCTCTCCAACTCCCTCTTCCCCAATTCTGTTCCTCGTCTCTCTCCTTTCCTTCCATTCTCTCCAACTCCCTCTTCCCCAATTCTGTTCCTCGTCTCTCTCCTTTCCTTCCATTCTCTCCAACTCCCTCTTCCCCAATTCTGTTCCTCGTCTCTCTCCTTTCCTTCCATTCTCTCCAACTCCCTCTTCCCCAATTCTGTTCCTCGTCTCTCTCCTTTCCTTCCATTCTCTCCAACTCCCTCTTCCCCAATTCTGTTCCTCGTCTCTCTCCTTTCCTTCCATTCTCTCCAACTCCCTCTTCCCCAATTCTGTTCCTCGTCTCTCTCCTTTCCTTCCATTCTCTCCAACTCCCTCTTCCCCAATTCTGTTCCTCGTCTCTCTCCTTTCCTTCCATTCTCTCCAACTCCCTCTTCCCCAATTCTGTTCCTCGTCTCTCTCCTTTCCTTCCATTCTCTCCAACTCCCTCTTCCCCAATTCTGTTCCTCGTCTCTCTCCTTTCCTTCCATTCTCTCCAACTCCCTCTTCCCCAATTCTGTTCCTCGTCTCTCTCCTTTCCTTCCATTCTCTCCAACTCCCTCTTCCCCAATTCTGTTCCTCGTCTCTCTCCTTTCCTTCCATTCTCTCCAACTCCCTCTTCCCCAATTCTGTTCCTCGTCTCTCTCCTTTCCTTCCATTCTCTCCAACTCCCTCTTCCCCAATTCTGTTCCTCGTCTCTCTCCTTTCCTTCCATTCTCTCCAACTCCCTCTTCCCCAATTCTGTTCCTCGTCTCTCTCCTTTCCTTCCATTCTCTCCAACTCCCTCTTCCCCAATTCTGTTCCTCGTCTCTCTCCTTTCCTTCCATTCTCTCCAACTCCCTCTTCCCCAATTCTGTTCCTCGTCTCTCTCCTTTCCTTCCATTCTCTCCAACTCCCTCTTCCCCAATTCTGTTCCTCGTCTCTCTCCTTTCCTTCCATTCTCTCCAACTCCCTCTTCCCCAATTCTGTTCCTCGTCTCTCTCCTTTCCTTCCATTCTCTCCAACTCCCTCTTCCCCAATTCTGTTCCTCGTCTCTCTCCTTTCCTTCCATTCTCTCCAACTCCCTCTTCCCCAATTCTGTTCCTCGTCTCTCTCCTTTCCTTCCATTCTCTCCAACTCCCTCTTCCCCAATTCTGTTCCTCGTCTCTCTCCTTTCCTTCCATTCTCTCCAACTCCCTCTTCCCCAATTCTGTTCCTCGTCTCTCTCCTTTCCTTCCATTCTCTCCAACTCCCTCTTCCCCAATTCTGTTCCTCGTCTCTCTCCTTTCCTTCCATTCTCTCCAACTCCCTCTTCCCCAATTCTGTTCCTCGTCTCTCTCCTTTCCTTCCATTCTCTCCAACTCCCTCTTCCCCAATTCTGTTCCTCGTCTCTCTCCTTTCCTTCCATTCTCTCCAACTCCCTCTTCCCCAATTCTGTTCCTCGTCTCTCTCCTTTCCTTCCATTCTCTCCAACTCCCTCTTCCCCAATTCTGTTCCTCGTCTCTCTCCTTTCCTTCCATTCTCTCCAACTCCCTCTTCCCCAATTCTGTTCCTCGTCTCTCTCCTTTCCTTCCATTCTCTCCAACTCCCTCTTCCCCAATTCTGTTCCTCGTCTCTCTCCTTTCCTTCCATTCTCTCCAACTCCCTCTTCCCCAATTCTGTTCCTCGTCTCTCTCCTTTCCTTCCATTCTCTCCAACTCCCTCTTCCCCAATTCTGTTCCTCGTCTCTCTCCTTTCCTTCCATTCTCTCCAACTCCCTCTTCCCCAATTCTGTTCCTCGTCTCTCTCCTTTCCTTCCATTCTCTCCAACTCCCTCTTCCCCAATTCTGTTCCTCGTCTCTCTCCTTTCCTTCCATTCTCTCCAACTCCCTCTTCCCCAATTCTGTTCCTCGTCTCTCTCCTTTCCTTCCATTCTCTCCAACTCCCTCTTCCCCAATTCTGTTCCTCGTCTCTCTCCTTTCCTTCCATTCTCTCCAACTCCCTCTTCCCCAATTCTGTTCCTCGTCTCTCTCCTTTCCTTCCATTCTCTCCAACTCCCTCTTCCCCAATTCTGTTCCTCGTCTCTCTCCTTTCCTTCCATTCTCTCCAACTCCCTCTTCCCCAATTCTGTTCCTCGTCTCTCTCCTTTCCTTCCATTCTCTCCAACTCCCTCTTCCCCAATTCTGTTCCTCGTCTCTCTCCTTTCCTTCCATTCTCTCCAACTCCCTCTTCCCCAATTCTGTTCCTCGTCTCTCTCCTTTCCTTCCATTCTCTCCAACTCCCTCTTCCCCAATTCTGTTCCTCGTCTCTCTCCTTTCCTTCCATTCTCTCCAACTCCCTCTTCCCCAATTCTGTTCCTCGTCTCTCTCCTTTCCTTCCATTCTCTCCAACTCCCTCTTCCCCAATTCTGTTCCTCGTCTCTCTCCTTTCCTTCCATTCTCTCCAACTCCCTCTTCCCCAATTCTGTTCCTCGTCTCTCTCCTTTCCTTCCATTCTCTCCAACTCCCTCTTCCCCAATTCTGTTCCTCGTCTCTCTCCTTTCCTTCCATTCTCTCCAACTCCCTCTTCCCCAATTCTGTTCCTCGTCTCTCTCCTTTCCTTCCATTCTCTCCAACTCCCTCTTCCCCAATTCTGTTCCTCGTCTCTCTCCTTTCCTTCCATTCTCTCCAACTCCCTCTTCCCCAATTCTGTTCCTCGTCTCTCTCCTTTCCTTCCATTCTCTCCAACTCCCTCTTCCCCAATTCTGTTCCTCGTCTCTCTCCTTTCCTTCCATTCTCTCCAACTCCCTCTTCCCCAATTCTGCTCCTCGTCTCTCTCCTTTCCTTCCATTCTCTCCACCTCCCCTTCGACTAACTCATTTGCCGTATCAACAGTCAAAAAGAATATATGTACATATTTCCTAAAAAAGTTGATGTTATGTCGTGTGGCGTCCCTCACCCCCCCCCCCCAACTTTTTCTTTCTCTCTCTACGTGCTACAAAGAACAGAGGGAAAAAACTGTTTTTTGGCTTCGCTCCACTGATTTGTTTAAATTAAACAAACATATATGTATGTATATATATATATATATATATATATATATATATATATATATATATATATATATATATATATATATATATATATATATATATATATATATATATATATATATATATATATATGTGTGTGTGTGTGTGTGTGTGTGTGTGTGTGTGTGTGTGTGTGTGTGTGTGTGTGTGTGTATGTGTGTGTGTATGTATGCATATTATATATGTTTTTGTGTGTGTGTGTGTGTTCACTACAAGGCACTTATACCGAGAATTCTTAGAGTAAACCGTCGCCTGCACAGTACACAGTGCACCCGCAAAGCGCCTACCACAAAGCGCTTAATTTTTCTGTGATTCCATTTCGATATTCCTGCAATAAATGCCAATAAACCAACAAGAAGAACGATCTTATGCAAATTCTAGCTCAATCCTGTATTTGCCTGTGAAATTATTGTAAGTATTAATGCAAATTTCACTAATTCAGATCACACACTTTCCAATGAAGCTAATTTACATAACTTTACAGCCTGGGAAAATAGAGAAGCGAACAGTCTGGGATGAGAGCCAAACCAAATTTCAAAAGTTGATTTCCATGTATATAAGATCGACTTTTGTACTATTGCATATTCAATTGAATATTTTGGTGTTTTAGAGGTATCGTGTATATAACTCTCGATTAAAAGAGGAAATGGTATCAATGATTTTCGAATAGTTTAGTACACGGAGAAATGAGCAACGAAATAGATACATATAAGTATAGACCTACGGAAATAAATACAAAAAAATGCACATTATAAGCAGATAAACGAATAGATAGATACAAGATCCATTGAATTGATAACACCAGTTTACAATACAAGATCCATTTAATTAATAACAACAGTTTACAATACAAGATCCATTTAATCAATAACAACAGTTTACAATACAAAATCCATTTAATTAATAACAACAGTTTACAATACAAGATCCATTAAATTAATAACAACAGTTTACAATACAAGATCCATTTAATTAATAACAACAGTTTACAATACAAGATCCATTTAATTAATAACAACAGTTTACAATACAAGATCCATTTAATCAATAACAACAGTTTACAATACAAGATCCATTTAATTAATAACAACAGTTTACAATACAAGATCCATTTAATTAATAACAACAGTTTACAATACAAGATCCATTTAATTAATAACAACAGTTTACAATACAAGATCCATTTAATTAATAACAACAGTTTACAATACAAGATCCATTTAATTAATAACAACAGTTTACAATACAAGATCCATTTAATCAATAACAACAGTTTACAATACAAGATCCATTTAATTAATAACAACAGTTTACAATACAAGATCCATTTAATTAATAACAACAGTTTACAATACAAGATCCATTTAATTAATAACACCAGTTTACAATACAAGATCCATTTAATTAATAACAACAGTTTACGAGAAAGATCCATTTAATTAATAACAACAGTTTACAATACAAGATCCATTTAATTAATAACAACAGTTTACAATACAAGATCCATTTAATCAATAACAACAGTATACAATACAAGATCCATTTAATTAATAACAACAGTTTACAATACAAGATCCATTTAATTAATAACAACAGTTTACAATACAAGATCCATTTAATCAATAACAACAGTTTACAATACAAGATCCATTTAATTAATAACAACAGTTTACAATACAAGATCCATTTAATTGATAACAACAGTTTACAATACAAGAACCATTTAATCAATAACAACAGTTTACAATACAAGAACCATTTAATCAATAACAACAGTTTACAATACAAGATCCATTTAATCAATAACAACAGTTTACAATACAAGATCCATTTAATTAATAACAACAGTTTACAATACAAGATCCATTTAATTAATGACAACAGTTTACAATACAAGATCCATTTAATTAATAACAACAGTTTACAATACAAGATCCATTTAATTAATAACAACAGTTTACAATACAAGATCCATTTGATTTATAACAACAGTTTACAATACAAGATCCATTTAATCAATAACAACAGTTTACAATACAAGATCCATTTAATCAATAACAACAGTTTACAATACAAGATCCATTTAATTAATAACAACAGTTTACAATACAAGATCCATTTAATTAATAACAGCAGTTTACAATACAAGATCCATTTAATTAATAACAGCAGTTTACAATACAAGATCCATTTAATTAATAACAACAGTTTACAATACAAAATCCATTTAATTAATAACAACAGTTTACAATACAAGATCCATTAAATTAATAACAACAGTTTACAATACAAGATCCATTTAATCAATAACAACAGTTTACAATACAAGATCCATTAAATTAATAACAACAGTTTACAATACAAAATCCATTTAATTAATAACAACAGTTTACGAGAAAGATCCATCTAATTAATAACAACAGTTTACGAGAAAGATCCATATCATTACACTTTCCAACCGTCACCAAATCATCCCTCAGCGAGATGGCTAACAAGCTATATTAAGCATATACGGCCACCCTCTCTAACCGCCCCCTCCCCCCCCCCCACCCCCGCCCCACACCCCCACCTCCGTCCCACCTCTAAAAAAAAAAAGAAAGATAAACAGTTTTATCGTATCGCAATTACTGTTTACGTGCTACGCGCCGCTGTCGGATTTAGTGTATAAACAGATGCGTTGTTTACATAGCTGGCCCGGTGAGGGAGAGAGAGAAAGGGGGGATGGAGAGAGAGGGAGGGAGGAAGCGAAGGAGAGAGAGGGAGAGAGAGAAGGGGGGGGGGGTGGAGAGAGAGGGAGGGAGGAAGCGAAGGAGAGAGAGGGAGAGAGAGAAAGGGGGGGTGGAGAGAGAGGGAGGGAGGAAGCGAAGGAGAGAGAGGGAGAGAGAGAAGGGGGGGTGGAGAGAGAGGGAGGGAGGAAGCGAAGGAAAGAGAGAGAGAGAGAGAAAGGGGGGGTGGAGAGAGAGGGAGGGAGGAAGCGAAGGAGAGAAAGGGGGAGATGGGGGAGATGGAGACAGAGAAAGAGAGAGAGAGAGATGGAGAGGGAGGGAGGGAGAGAGAGAAAGGGGGAGGTGGGGGAGATGGAGACAGAGAAAGAGAGAGAGAGAGATGGAGAGGGAGGGAGGGAGAGAGAGAAAGGGGGAGGTGGGGGAGATGGAGACAGAGAAAGAGAGAGAGAGAGAGATGGAGGGAGGGAGAGAGAGAAAGGGGGAGGTGGGGGTGGAGAGGGAGGGAGGAGGGAAGGGGGAGGGAGAGAGAGAAAGGGGGGGGGGATGGATAGAGAGGCAGGGAGGAAGCGAAGGAGAGAAAGGGGGAGATGGAGACAGAGAGAGAGAGAGAGAGAGATGGAGAGAGAGGGGGGAGGGAAGGGGGAGGGAGAGAGAGAAAGGGGGAGATGGGGGAGATGGAGACAGAGAAAGAGAGAGAGAGAGATGGAGAGAGAGGGGGGAGAGAGAGAAAGGGGAGATGGGGGAGATGGAGACAGAGAAAGAGAGAGAGAGAGAGAGAGATGGGGGAGATGGAGACAGAGAAAGAGAGAGAGAGAGATGGAGAGGGAGGGAGGGAGAGAGAGAAAGGGGGAGATGGGGGAGATGGAGACAGAGAGAGAGAGAGAGAGATGGAGAGGGAGGGAGGGAGAGAGAGAAAAGGGGAGAGGGGAGAGATGGAGACAGAGAAAGAGAGAGAGAGAGAGATGGAGAGGGAGGGAGGGAGAGAAAGAAAAGGGGGAGATGGGGGAGATGGAGACAGAGAAAGAGAGATAGAAAGAGAGAGAGGGGGGGGAAGGGAGAGAGAGACACACAGACAGAGACCAAGGTGGGGGAAGAGAGATGGGGTAGATACAGACAAGGATAGGGAGATGGAGATGGAGAATAAGAGAGAGAGAGTGTGTTAAAGAGAGAAAGGGAGAGAGGGAGAGGGAGATGGGATAGAGAGAGAGCGATATATATATATATATACAGGGAGAAAGAGAGAGAGAGAGAGAGAGAGGGAGGGAGGAGGGAGAGGGAGACAGACAGACAGACTGACAGACAGACTGACAGAGAGAGAGGTATTCACAATCTATTTTCGAAAGATCGAATTGTTTCTTTTGTCATCATCACAGTCTGCGCGAGATTATAACAGTTTTGGTAATAATTGCCACGGTGATCATTTCAGAGATATAGTTCCATTGATATTATAACTTAACTTACAGTAAATATTAAGACAGGTCCTCCTACCTTTCCCAACAACATTATCGCGAACTTTGGCGGGTTTCAAGTTCACAAAACGTCCTAATAAGTGACTTTTTACACACTCTTTCCCTTCTTCCATAGTTCCTCGAAATGTGCAATTGAATTAGAAAACATCTAACTACAATCTAAAGACACAAAAATACGTATAAATGTCGTTAATTTGCCGGTAAAAAAGCAGTTGATTTTGTGATTACTCCTTAGGTAAAAAGTTGCTCGCCAAAATCCGTTTTAAGGAGGAACAAATCCCATTATCCTCAAGCGCGTTGCTGATTGGCTGCAAACAAAGAAAATCAGCCAATGGGGAACGACGACGCAAACCCTCTCGGCGTTTCAAAAAATTGCTTCGTAACGGAAATGAAAACAAATATCCAATCAACCTTGTGATGAAAGATTCCCTTGTGGTCAATTATTTATCAAGAATCTGACATTTGCGGTTCTCGAAAGATACAGAAAATTTTAGATAAGATACAGCAGTTACGAGAGAGAAGTATCAAGGCAGATAGGTAGACGTACAGGTAAACACACAGATAGATAGACGTACACAGATAGATAAAAAGACAATAAGATGTGTAAATATATGTATATCTATCTATCTATCTATATCTATATCTATATCTATATATATATATATATATATATATATATGTGTGTGTGTGTGTGTGCGTGTGTGTGTGTGTGTGTGTGTGTGTGTGTGTATGTATGTATGCATGTATGTATATATATACATATGTATATACATATATATAGACAGATAGTTAGATATGTATATACAGACAGATAGATAGATATAGATAGATAAACAGACAGACCGATATAGATAGATAGACAAATAGATAGATATAGATGGATAAACAGATAAGATATATATAGATAGACATAGATATAGATGGATAAACAGATAGATATATATAGATAGACACAGATATAGACAGATAGATATAGATGGATAAACAGATAGATATACATAGATAGACACAGATATAGACAGATAAACAGATAAAAAAGATAGAAGACGCAGGCATTCATACGAAGCGCATAAGAATAATTCGCCTCGAAAATCACGTGAAGTACAAGAAGACAAAATGAATCATAATCTCTTGCATCAAAAAGCAATCATCACTGTTGTTGTCCGAGTTAACTACTTCAACTTTTTAATGGGCGAACGATTTTCAACTTCGCAAATTAACTTAGCAACTTGGCTGGTTCTCTGCTTCGGTGGTGGGGGGAGGGGGAGAAAGAGACGGAGAGAGGGGGCGGTGGGAGGGAGGGATGGAGGGAGGGAAAAGGGGAGAGAGGGAGGGAGGGAGGGAGGAGAGGGAGAAAGAGACAGGAGGGAGGGAGGGAGAGGGGGAGGTAGAGATGAGGGAGGGAGAGAGAGAGAGAGGGGGGGGGGAGGGAGAGAGGGAGAAAGAGACAGGAGGGAGGGAGGGAGGGAGAGGGGGGAGGTAGAAATGGAGGGAGGGAGGGAGAGGGAGAAAGAGACAGGAGGGAGGGAGGGAGAGGGGGAGGTAGAGATGGAGGGAGGGAGAGAGAGAAAGAGAGGGGGGGAGGGAGGGAGAGAGAGAGAAACAGAGAGGATGGGGGAGAAAGGAGAGAGAGGGACAGAAAGACAGAGGATGGGATGAGGGAGGAAAGGAAAGTGGCGGGGAAGGGAGAGAAAGTAAGAAAGTGACAGCGATAGTGTTCTCCTGTTTCCTTCTAACATTCATCTATCTTATCTTTCAAGTTTTAGTTTTTGTCCTTCCTTTAGTAGGAAAAGAGAGGGATCATCCATGTTATTTATCTACCTGCTCATATTCTCTTTCTCCCCCCCCACCCCCATCCCTCCCCCAACCCCCCCCCCCCCTCCTCCCCATAACCCTTTTAGCCTCTGCTTAAAATTCAAAACCCAATTTCCCTGCTTCTACCTATGTTTTATCGGCTTCACTTAACGACTAAAGAGCCTAATTAATGAGAGCACCAAATGGCCATAATGCGTTTTTTTAATTACTCAGTCATTTGGTCACTACTGGGTAATTAATAAGTACCGATTCGCATAATTATTGAACAGTTCAGCGACCTGTTCATCTCTCTTTAATGTGCTCGTTGAATGTGTCACGTCTTTCCATTTACAGATCTGAATTGTCCATATTGTAAACACACACATGTATATTCACTCACACATATCCATACACGTACACACTCACACTCCCTCACACACACATGCACACGCTCACGCACACACACGCTCACACACGCTCACACACACACACACACGCACACGTACACGCTCACACACATACTCACACACACGCACACGTACACGCTCACACGCGCACACACGCACACGCTCACACACACGCACACGCTCACACACTCACTCACACGTACTATTCATGCCTAAATATGCACACGAGCACACAATTGCATGCAATCACGCACCTTTTCAAAAGAAGAGAGAGAGAGAGGGAGAAGAGAAAGAGAGAGAGAGACAGAGAAAGACACAGAGAGAGAAGAGAGAGAGGGAGAAGAGAAAGAGAGAGAGAGACAGAGAAAGACACAGAGAGAGAAGAGAGAGAGAGAGAAGAGAGACAGAGAGAGAGAGAGGAAAGGAGGGAGAGTGGGTGAGTCTCTTAGAGAGAAAATTATTATCATCCTCATCAAACGGTAACTTCGTTATTTTCACTACTCGGGCATTAATTAGTCCTGTCAAGTCACTAACATTATCTGAGCAACTCTCTGGTGGTCGCCTTTGCTCTCGCTCTCCGTAAACAGCTCCAGTCAGGAGATCGAAACCCAAGCCAGTGCCAAACCCAAGCCATAGCCAACCTCAAGCCAGATCAAAACCCAAGGCAGTGCCAAAGCCAAACAAAAGCCAGTGTCAAACCCAAGCCAGCGCCAAATCCAAGTCAGTGCAAAACAAAAGCCAGAGCCAAACCCAAGCCAGTGCCAAACCCAAGCCAGAGCCAAACTCAAGCCAGCGCCAAACCCAAGCCAGAGCCAAACCCAAGCCAGTGCCAAATCCAAGATAGAGCCAAACCCATGCCGGTGCCCAACCCAAGCCAGTACCAAACCCAAGCCAGTACCAAACCCAAGCCAGTACCAAACCCAAGCCAGTACCAAACCCAAGCCAGTACCAAACCCAAGCCAGCGCCAAATCCAAGTCAGTGCAAAACAAAAGCCAGAGCCAAACCCAAGCCAGTGCCAAACCCAAGCCAGAGCCAAACTCAAGCCAGCGCCAAACCCAAGCCAGAGCCAAACCCAAGCCAGTGCCAATCCTAAGCCAGTGCCAAATCCAAGTCAGTGCCAAACAAAAGCCAGGGCCAAACACAAGCCAGTGCCAAACCTAAGCCAGTGTCAAACACAAGCCAGAGCCAAACCCAAACCAGATCCAAACCCAAGTCAGTCCTAAACAAAAGCCAGTGCCAAACAAAAGCCAGAGCTAAACCCAAGCCAATGCCAAACCCAAGCCACTGCCAAATCCAAGATAGAGCCAAACCCATGCCGGTGCCCAACCCAAGCCAGTGCCAAACCCAAGCCAGTGCCAAACACAAGCCAGAGCCAAACCCAAACCAGAGCCAAACACAAGTCAGTCCTAAACAAAAGCCAGTGCCAAACAAAAGCCAGAGCTAAACCCAAGCCAGTGCCAAACCCAAGCCACTGCCAAATCCAAGATAGAGCCAAACCCATGCCGGTGCCCAACCCAAGCCAGTGCCAAACCCAAGCCAGTACCAAACCCAAGCCAGTACCAAACCCAAGCCAGTACCAAACCCAAGCCAGTACCAAACC
>NC_091565.1:41400661-41413161 GCF_042767895.1 Penaeus vannamei
TGTTGCAATCTGTTCACCATGAATTGCAACAGGAACAACGAAGGGAAGGGCAAGAAAACACACGAATATGCCGAAGGCCTTTTCACTATTGCTTCGTCAGGGAATATTCGTGTGTTTTTCTTGCCCTTCCCTTCGTTGTTCCTGTTGCAATCTGTTCACCATGAATTGCAACATATTGTAACAGGAACAACGAAGGGAAAGGCAAGAAAACACACGAATATGTCGAAGGCCTTTTCACTATTGCTTCGTCAGGGCATATTCGTGTGTTTCCTTGCCCTTCCCTTCGTTGTTCCTGTTGCAATCTGTTCACCATGAATTGCAACAGATTGCAACAGGAACAACGAAGGGAAGGGCAAGAAAACACACGAATATGCCGAAGGCCTTTTCACTATTGCTTCGTCAGGGCATATTCGTGTGTTTTTCTTGCCCTTCCCTTCGTTATTCCTGTTGCAATCTGTTCACCATGAATTGCAACAGATTGCAACAGGAACAACGAAGGGAAGGGCAAGAAAACACACGAATATGCCGAAGGCCTTTTCACTATTGCTTCGTCAGGGCATATTCGTGTGCTTTCTTGCCCTTTCCTTCGTTGTTCCCGTTGCAATCTGTTCACCATGAATTCCACACGGTTCGAACGGGTACAATCCTCACGAATTTTTTTTGTAACATTTTGTCGATTTTCCCAGTAAGTTCATCTCTTGACTGGAATACTTTGTTCACCGGCCGCGAACACTCGCCAAACGGCCGGTCCCTCGGCGGAGGATCCCTCTGCATAATCCAACGAACAGCATTGGGTCAGCCATAGTTCAACAGGCCGTAGTTGGGTCAGCTTTAGTTCATCTGGCGCGCTGGGTCAGTTGCAGCTTCATGCATGTAAGGTTATCTCTTAAATCTGCTCAATATCTCCTATCAAAACTGATTATCAGATAGATGATCTATCTGTTATCTGTCAAATCTATCATCTTTTAAATCTGTTTTCCATTATCTAGAAATATCATATCCAGAGACTGACAATTTGGTAATGGAAAGAATTATAATATAATGAAATATATACAAAAATAAAACAGACGATAAAAATAATGAAAGAATATTGATTTTTTTCTAAAATGCCGACTTATTTCTACCATTTCATTAAAAATTCATACTAAAAATATTGTTTTGATCGCAAAATCATGCTGGTCAAGTAGTGCCAGAGATTGAATATAACAGTTATATTAGGTTATACAAATTCAGCTTAAATTTACTACTTATTCCACGTAAACCGATTTGCTCCAATTTCAAAATATAATTGAGTACATCGTAATATAGTGATGGTGATCATGGCGATAATGACAATGGTAGTGATATCAATAATGATAGTAATAATAATATTAATTATAATAATAATGATAACAATAATAATGATTATAATAATAATAATAACAATAATAATAATTATCATTATTATTATTATTGTTATTATTATTATTATTATTATTATTATTATTATAATGATATTGATAATAGTAATAAAAATAATAATAATAATAATAATAATAATAATAACAAAAATAAAAATAATAGTAATAGCGATGATGATGATAACAATCATAATGATAATGCTAATTATGATAGAAATAATGATAATAATAATAAGAAGAAGAAGAATAACGGTGATTATAATAATAATAATAATAATAATAAAAATAATAATAATAATAATGATAATAATAATAATAATAATAATAATAATAATAATAATAATAATAATAATGATAATAACAATAATAATAATAATAATATAATAACTGCCGGTATCATTATTATAATCAGAAATATTATCATTTTTATTTCAATCATTGACGTACCATCATTAGCATCATCCTTATTGTCGCTATTATTAACACTATTTCTATCATTATCATATTTATGAGAATAGTTTTATTTTTCATAATCGAGACTATCGATTTTGTTACTAATACTTACACCCTTATTACACAGAAATAGCAAGGATAATAATGCGAAAACTTATAGGAATATATGATATAATAACCGTAATCAAATATCAATCTACACAATTTGACAAGAATTCCATGGAATATCATTCTTTTTAGCGCCATGTAAAAGCCAGCATCCTTCCTGACAGTTCGTGATCGTACTAACTTCATTACGTATTAACAGGTGCTTTTATTACGAGCTGAATGCCAAATGACTCACCTATAAATTATATATATTGTGAAGTCCTATACTACTGTGCTTAATGTCGTATTAGGTTTTAATATGCATAGTTTTGCAGTAAGGGTGTTTAGGAAATGAATTCGTGTGTTTTACGTTCATTGAATAAAGCTGATCGTTGTTATTTCGATTGTAAAATAGGTTTTGTTGAATATTTTGCATCTGCCAAACCCGGTGTTATTTAATTCTTTGTTTCTTTTTCTAGAGTCTTTTCAGCGGAATCAAGCACGGAAATCAATTGCAAAAAGTATGTTTGAAAAATTAGTTGAGTGTTACATACCTAGAATATGTTAAATATGTAATATTGTTTCATTTTCTTGTAATTATTTTAATGCAGCACGCCCATTCTCGTACGGACAGTGTTACCAAAAGCGATAGGCAACCCTTTGCTAGCGTAAAACCCATTTATTTTCCAGTAGTAGCATAACCTTTTTCCAAATAAATCACCGTAATAAATAGCCAATTTAAATAAAAACATTAAAACTAGGGTATTGCAACACATAACAACACTATATTAGAACAGAAGACTCACGATTAACCTCTCGATCTGGCAACAGCGCGAGGGTGTGAGTCAGAGCCGAATAAACACACGAAGAGGCACGATGGCTGACCCTAAATATGCTGGATTACCTGGAATCGTGAGTCTTCTGAGGTTACTTTTCGTTATTCACTAAACCATGAGTGTTGCTAGAGTAGAATAGGAGCGACATGGTAGAGATATAAGTAGTATTTTGAGAATTAGATCGTTTTTTGCCGATGGTTCCACTCGATTCGGTCCAGCTGTAGATGACATTCGCGTATTCCCGATTACACATATTGATGAATATTTGATCTTTCAATGACTTTTTAAGATAGTGTCGTTGTCATGTGTGTCTCAAGCTTTACCCAACGCCCGTGCTGCTCTCGTGGTGTCTTCAGGTAATGATTAAGGAGCCATTTTCTTTCAGGTGTTCATGTCGCGGAGAAAATTGTTGTTTTTCTGGTTTTGTTTACTTGTGGTTTGGGATTTCAGGGTTGAGGTCATGTCTTTGTGGTTTTATCCTTTTGTATTGCCTGTTGGTTTGATTGTCAGTGGTTTTTATGTTTCGCTTTGTAGGTGTTTGTAGGTTTATAGGGTGGTCCTCTAACATGTCTCTCACCATTGTAGGTTTGTGTTTATATTGTTTGTCGAGATCTTGAGTTAGACCTTTGGTGGGTATTTTAGAAGACGCCCACACTGGCTTTCTAAATGGATTTTTTTTCTCATAATTACAATGGTTGTGCTCTGTCCAACGACACTTGAAACTCGCAGTGATGTATGTTTGAGGGCCTATGTTAACGGTAATGTTGAGCAACTGCCGAGGCCTGCGCACTAATGCACTAAGAACAAAACTGAACTGCATATTCAGGCAAGATGGAATTTGGACTGGTGCGTGATCTCTACTAAATCACTGGGGAGGTCTGTCGGTCTTGGCAGATTATCATTGACGGGTTTATTGGCCTTTGCTTGCTCCCTCGTCAGTGCAAAGTTAGCGGCAGAATGTCTTCTAAACAATTATGATTTACCTGAACTATTTCTTGTGGTAAAAGTTTCGCTTTCTTGTGCATCATGGATCACAATGATAACGGTACCAGTTTCTCAAAGATTTTTGAGTTTCAGTTCCATTTATTACAATGGATATTCTTTGCTGTGACATACTATCTGTTTTTATTTTGCCTTCTAAATCTCCCCCTGTGTGCAAGGAATGGCCGGGGTTACCATTGCGCAGGATCGAATGCAGGTCAGCAAGATTGCAAACCCAGGACGTTACCACTGGACTACACAGCATACTCATACACCCCATGATCTGGGCCCCAGTAGTAGGGAAATTATGGGGTAAAATATGGGGGGGAAATTGCACTATTTAGTAAATCATTAGGAGTCTACTATGTAATTAATATAGACTATTCTTGAATCAGTTTGGTAAGATTTAATTAGAAAAAAAGTAAAAGTTGACCAGGCATCCATTTGCCTTTCAAAGTGGCATTGCCTCTTTATAATTATATGACCTGTATTCTCTCCAACTCTTGCTGAAACTTACTATGATGAATTTTAGATGAACTGAAATGTTAATCTTGCCGTCATCATTACATACAGGACTTCAGCACTTTGGCCAGCATATATTCTGGCAAGATTGAGCTTGTGGACCTTTAAGGTTTATTTTCAAATATATAGCAAGTCCAGGCTCTATCTTGCTAGAATATACGCTGTCGATACTGTTTGCCTTTGTCGGAGAGCCAATAGGTATGAAGAACAAGTTGATCAATTAAGTTATTGTAGGTGGCCATTAGACATACAAAAAAAAAAGGATAAATAAATAAAAAAATTATGATAATGATAATTTTTCCAGGAATACTTAAACAGAAATAGAAACGAGTAGAGAGATGAGAATTTTATAATATCAGTAGAGAAAGGAAAGCCATGTAACATTTTGGCAGCAGGGGTATTGGAATATTACTTTTTAGAATGAAATAAGAGCTGATTTTTTTGTAGTTAAAAGCCTGGGAATGAAATATTTTAACCCGGATTTGTTATAGCATTGTATGAAAGCACAGTGACTTGAGTACTTTCATTACCAAGGGTTTCAGCTCAGTGTAAAAACGTGGCTAGCACTTCTAGAGGTTGTATGGTCCTTCAGGCAAAAGTACCAACTTTTATCAAAGATAATAAAATTAAAAATGGTTTTAGCTTAAAATACAAATTTACCAAAATGAATTGCAATAGATATAATTAAAAATGCAGGCAAATCTTTACAGTATGGAAACACTGAGCAAGGGCAAATTGAAGATAGTTTTCTTGTAGAGGACCAAAAATTGTAGTTGTTGGCACAAGGAGTAATTTGCAGACATGAGACAATTTTAACTGATTGTCTTGGTTGAGTGCATAACCAATCAATTTCATATTTTCATTTAGAGCACAGCTGCTCTGGTTTTACTTTCTGGGTTCATGTCTAAACGATGCTGACTATGCACTGGAAACTAGCTTATGCACGAGGGATTCCGTGTGCATCCAAGCATGTTGTCAGGGATATGTTGGTGATAAAGTGCTAGTGTGACCACCCTTTAAGCAGACACTTGTTCTTCAAATGCAGGAATTGAAAGTGACAATAATACCAATTGATGTAATATATATACCCATTCTAGAATATTGCAGCATCAACATTTTATATACAAAGTGTACAGTTAGTCATGTAATAAGAAGGACAGCTAGATTATGTAACAAATTAGAAAAGCTGAAAATATCTACTAAGACGCGACATATTAATCCAAAAGATGAATATCAACCACAGGTGTATGACCAGCCAGATGTATACGAGACAAGTGACCTGCCAGAGTGTGAACAGGACTATACAGGAGAGGGAGGCGACAGCAGCAATGCCGTTGAGGTCTTGAACATCAGCCCCAGTGATGCTCACGCGCGCTTCAAGGGGAAGGTAAGTGTGCTGATGGCAATTTGGCTTTATCCTGATTGTCCTCTTTTGAAGATTAAGAAGTTATCTTTAGTGTTGATGGGTCCTGTGTTGTGATGCTTATTGGGTTTGTGCAAATGGAGTGGATATTACACTGACTTTGTTTTTTATTTATATTAAATAACCTTGTCTAAGAAGTATTGTTAAAGTATCGTCCCTTCCTGATATTATGTATGGTTATATAAAAGCATCATGCACCATTGCATAATTAAGCATACTAAAGAAGTGCTTATAGATTCATGAAACAAAATACCACTATTATTGAGAGTGAATATCCAAGTGAAATACTGACTGAGGAATCATTACTAAAAGATTGCTGTAGCCTATGTGAAGAGTTCATTGAATACTTTTTACAAAGAAGTTTCAGTACTTATTAATAGTGAAAGGTTAATAGTTCATTGAAGGCAGGGTTCAACTGGCCCTGTGTTTGTATAGGACCTGACTTGTATCTGAGTGCCCAACCGGACAGTGTTTCAACCGCAAAAAGCACCACCGCACTAGACTGCACATACCTCTCGTTTAAATAACACCTCACATACTGGAATATGCATGCTCTTAGTATTAGTATTACTACTGAAATGAAATGTAAAGTCATAAAGGAGGAGATTCTTTATATATTACATATTCATTTATAGTATATCAGTTAAGGGGCCATTCCTGTCTACATAATATGTGTCTTTTCTGCTGTTTTATCACTTTTTTTTCTCTTCTTTCTTTCTTGGTCTTTCTTTCTTTCTTTCTTTCTTTCTTTCTCTCTTCCCCATTAGTTTCTATTCTTTAATTCTCTTCCTCCCCATCTATTTCAGTTTTTGTCATCTTTTTATCTTTTTCTTCCTTTGGTTCTTTTGATTCTTAATTTATTTTCTTATATGTTCTTGAGGAGAGTGTCAGTAGATATTGCATACACCTTAAATTCTCATAAATTCTTTATGCTAACTCCTCTCATACATTCCAGAATGTTGATTCTACGCATGTTGACTTCTCTGACCGGATTTCCCATTCCCGCCGACATGGTTATGACACAAGGTATGTGGTCTTTTTAGGTAAAGTTCATATTACTGAGAGGAATTTGATATATGAATATATGCGTGTGTGTGTGTGTGAAAGATTGGAAACTGCATAGTGCGCAGCGGACTTGTTGTTTAGAAGCAGAAACTGTGCAGCTACACACACAGATTGATACAAAAATGCGCGGCTAAGTAAGAGTTGCTGATTTCGGTGGACCAATCAGCCAGTCATTGGCTTCAACTCAAGGAACTCCCAGTTCACGGTTGTGTGTTTAAGCCTCCAATTACTAAATAGCAGAGCTGAGAGAAAAGAATTTGTCCAAATGGTGCGACCAGAACTGCAGCTGAGATACCAAGTCCACCGCGCACAGCAAACTTTCTAGTGTGTGTGTGTGTGTGTGTGGGGGGGGGGGGGGGTATTTTGGTCAATCAACTTTTATGTGGCTTATTTTCCCCAGTGCTTCATAGTTGGCCAGACACTTTGTGGGTTAAAGTAGAGTGGTGATTTTACTGTCATATTTAAAGGGAGCTGATAATTATTTGTCATATTAAGGAAAAACACACTCCTACATATCACCATACTTTTTATCTTATGCCAGACGAATTGAGTGGGAAATCGCAGGCCAAGGAGAGGAAGAGACGGTGATGCAAAAGTACCAGAGGCTGAAGTGCGAGATGAATCACCTGATGGAGGAAGTGCAGGCTATTAAGGTAAGTAAAATTGTAGTCTCATAGTTTTGTTCATGTTTTTGTTGTTGTATTATGGTAGAGTTTTGAATATGTTTCAGATTTTTGTCGATTATTTTGTTCAGTCTGATAAGAATTTTAGCCATGTAAAGAGTGTTATACTTTGTCCTTTTATTATCACCATTGTCACATATTGATATCATCATTATTGTTGTCATTCCATTTTAATTGTTTAAAATCATTCCTCCAGGGATCAGTTCCTTGCGGAGATGGCACAGTATCCTCTGTTGAGCTTGGCAAGCAGGTGGAAGCCCTTCATCATACGCTGGTTGACCTCAAGCTGGAGGATACTCTTGGGGCAGAAATCGTGGCTTCCATCTCACAGCCCCAAGTTGCTCTTCAGAAGTCAGTTCATTGGAGTTTTATGTTTATTTATATTTTGGGGTATTTAATTTTCTGAGGGTATATAGATAGTGAGAGAGATTAACCTATTGGATCTGGTTGCGTCACAGAAATCATGGCGCCAAAATACGGAACATTGGGTTATATAGGTAACCAACATCCTGGATGTGCGGCACATAAAATGGTCACACACAAACACCCATGAGCGGTGACAAGACTCTGTGCCTCCCTTTGCAAAGTTATTTTGTTATTTTTTTTAGCTTTTTCAACATTTTCCAATGTCCATATTTGTCTTTTGATTTGCTTTATCCAGATTGCAATAGCTAATTTTCCATGCACAGACTCTATATCATCTCTCTATATAATAAATAAGTCAGTACAAGAAAAATTGGAACATTGGTCATTTGTCATTTATCATAATTTTTGGTGATTTTCAATTTTTTCGTAATAACCTGTGCCACCAGTCACAGCTGCCAGGAATGCAGTGCACAGCATACAGTGCAATGCATGGAAATGGCATCATCTCTGGAGCCAGTGCTCTTCCAGTCACTTCTTACATACCTTATGTTCCACATTCGTTTATCAATCGGAATTATGCTGTAGCCCCCTTCTAAGTGCCAAATGAATCAAATCACACTCCAAGAGGGTTATGCACTCATGGCAAGTCTTTTCTATCACTCTGGCCTTGGCTCATGACAAGAAGTTCCCGTCACCCAGCCCGCCGCCACTTTGTCCAATAATGGCAGATTTTTCCTTGACGGTACTGTAACGTCATCCGGATCGTAGAGGTTAACTAATTGATTGTTAAGATTGCTTTGTTGTATTATCAGCTTTTTCTTACATTTTACCATGTCTTTATCATTACCTGTCCATTTTCTCCCCTCAGGAAGCTTGTAAATCTCCTTGAAAGCTTTAAGAAGACAGGCCTTGTGGCAGAAAAGGGTGACCCCAAAGCCAAGCAGACTGAGGAGAAGTCAGCCCCTAGTGAGAGCGGCTCAGCCATTACATACGAGCTGTACTACGCCCCGGAGCATGCAAGACTCAACCAACTTGCTAGAGTTGCGAACTTAGAGAAGAAGATTGATCATGTTGAGGGGCTTCTAGGAAACAACCCAGACAAACTTGTAAGTATTGGGAAATTTGTATTTGTGTGCATTGCAGTTAGTTTCCATGATTGTATTTTCGATCATGTCCCTTTGTTTTATTATTAGATTTTAATTAAATCCTCTTCTGGTTGTTTATTGGTAGATTTCTAATATGAGGGACTTCTTTTAGAACAAAAAAATTATCTAAACACTTATTAGAATTAATATTTAAATATCTCAACATGTCAGAATTGGGTTTTAGATATTGTTTCAATTGATTCACAAATTATGGTTCAAGCAAGAAAATATATATTTTTTTTTTTTTTCTTATGCCATGCAATAGATGAGATATACAAACACAAACTGGAGTAGTGTGCAGTATTTTTTTTCCCTCACTGTACAAACAGTAAAAAAGAAACAAAAAATTAATAAAAATTGAATTTTGTGCATAAGCATCATCATATAAGTATAAGTCGAGAGTTATAGCCTAATAACAGTGGGTGAAATGTTTGCTAAAGCTTGTCGGAGACAGTAGGGCACATTAAACCTCATCCTGGCAACTATGATTATTCACCATTACAAATAACCTACTATCATTGTGTTGACATGGACTATTTTACCCAGAAGAATGAAACAGTCACATTTCCATCCAATTTCAAACTTCACTTACACCTGTTACTATAAAATTACTCACCAAACCTCCCTCTCATCAATCCTCAAACAGTCAAGCCTGTCAGCATGGACCAATCACAAGTCGGTAATGGGGGCTGTGCAGGTTCTCAGTGCTCGTCTGGCTCTCCTTGAGCCTGCACATTTAGACCATATCGAGGGTCGACTCCACGCAGTCCACACCAGAATGAATTCCATATCGGAGAAGAAGGCAGCTATAGAGGATGCTGATAAGCAGAGCAAAGTAAGTTATTAATTGCGTTTTTGTTGGTAGTGAGTTCCTGGTATGGCTTAGAGAGTTGGTGTTCGAAGTTTGAAAATTAGTTGAGTGTGATTGAAATTATTTTTCTTCTTCACCATACTCCTAACTTGTTTGTATTTAGGTTGAAGTCTTGGCCATTTATGATAAGAGTTAGGTTTTGTCATTCTTTTTCTTTATTGTAAATCAGTCTGTTGACAAATATGTCAGCTGTTATATATTCAGATTCATATTTTGTCCATTCCTTTTGTTGAAATTTGTAAATAAATATAATTCATATTACACTAGTCTAGGGCTTTTTACATGCTTGAAGATTCTTTTTTTGCAAACCAACTAAATTATTACAGGTGTCAGAATTGTATGAGCTGGTGAAGAAGACCGAAGCTCTTTGCTCAGCTCTCCCAGAAGTCGTTGACCGGTTGGTGTCCCTAGAAGGCCTTCATGAACAAGGTGAGTTCAGCAATGGCTTGCAACTATGTATCCAATACCAGTAAGAGACAAACAGTTTTGTTTCTCATGGAAAATTGTGTTGACATCATTAAGCTTAATTTATTGCAGTCCTTTTAAAGATGATTATCACCAAGAGAGTAATGGTGTGGATCATTTTTAATGGTTAAAGGTTTGCAGTTGTGCCATGCAGTTTCAAAAATTGTCCTGATTCAAGGCACCTAATGCCAGACAGAAATTGATTTTCAGAAACACCCAAAATGTATAATTTTATTATACTATACACTTGCTTTTCATATTTGTACCACCAGCTTAGATTATTCCTTTTTTTTTTCCTTAAGACTTGGGGAATAATACAGAAAAGATATTTGTATATCTAACAACCTACCATATTATCAAGACAGTAGACACATTTTTTATTTTTATGAGGTGGTTGTTATTTCAAAACTCTAAACATTTGCAATGCAGTCAGGAATACTTTTAAGTGATAGTATTTTTGTTGTTGTTGTTGTTGTTGTTGTTGTTGTTGTTGACTTAGTAGGCATAAAAATTGAAGAGGGTCTAGTCAATACAAGAAATATGTGCATGTTCATTGCTTGTCACTATTTTCATGCAGTATACATATTTTGTTTATTGATTAGGCATTAATTTGGATAAAGAAATTACTTATTTTAGATTTATGACACTATCAATAACAAGCAATTTCCAGTAACCATAAATATTCTATATATTAGTAGTGTCATAGGGAAGGAAGGCACACGAGCAGTCTCATAACCACGGTTTGATTTTCTTTTACAGCTATGCAATTTAGTGGATCACTTAAGCAGTTGGACGTAGCTCAGACACGACTGACCTCCACACTGCAATCAAATGCTGATCTCCTGTCAAGTGTGCAGGACAAGTTCTCTCAGAACCTGGAGATTATTCACAAAAATATCGAGAGCCTTGACACCCGAGTGCAGAACTTGGGAAAGTAAAATGCCAGTGTGCAGCTAATATGTAGAATTTTTTTGGCTTTCCTTTTCTTTTTTACTCTCTCTCTTTCTCTGTCTTTGTTTTATAAGATATTTTGCACATGGTACTCTATTTTAAGTCACTCTTTTTTAATTTATCTCTTAGCATATAGCATTTACGTCTATGGAATGGGAATTCTCGCCTTAAAAGAGTATCGGTAACTTCACTAAGGTGTTAACTAATTCTGTCATTTGATATTTTGCATCACAGAACCCCTTAAATATTTCAATTGTAGCTGTTGCCTCCCACATTTTGTAGACCAAAATTGGCTGTGTACTTCTTGAAATATTCTTGTCTGCTTTTGCGATGAATTAGTGTTGAAATTCTGTATGTTAATCACGACATAATCTCCAGCTTGCATTTGTATTCTGAGACAGGAATTCCTTAGAGAGAAGCTAGCTCGTATCATTCATTCCTAGGACATAGCCAGTTCCCTTACTTGTAAGCTGTGACACGAGCAGTGATGGAATGGCCTTATGAATCATACCGTACGAGAATTGTAAGTCACCACTAGCTTTAAGAAGCCTCAATAAAAGATGCAAAAAAAATGTAATTCCTAATTTATTGTAAGTTTTCCATGCTGATTAATGCCTCAGACTCTGCCAGGTGTAAATGTTAATTTGTTGTTTTTTTTAATTATCTTGTAATAGAAAATCAAAGGGTGGATGGTTGATGTTCCATAAAAAATTTGGCTACAAATATTTAAGCAAGAAACCAAACTTTCTTAATTTTGCTCATAACACAAAATTGTTAACTTAAAAAAATATATATTTTTTGTTGACATTTTTTTGTTTGATTTATCACAGATATGATATTAGCTTATGCATTATTGAAAGTATTCATTCTTGTATGTACATATATTTTAACACCAGTGACAGAAAAGTGCCAATATTGAATACACTGATTTTATAAGGACAAAAATTGGCATATCTATACTGTACTGTGATTTTTATTGCAGTTCAGAGCAAATAAAAGAACATATCTTAGCTGGCTTAATAGTCATTGTTACTTTTAAATATATGTCACAAGATTTTTGTTAAAAATGAAATTATTGGCCTTGCAATTATATTATCAAGGTTCTTGGCTCAACACAAAATACTTTTTCAATTATCCCATTAACTTCCACAAAATCAAATGAAATTGTTTACAGTCATACATCCACTTATCATAAATACACTGGAATACACTCGCCAGGGCTTAGGATTAAAATTCCAATGAAATCACATAT
>NC_091565.1:41423161-41455661 GCF_042767895.1 Penaeus vannamei
CTTTATTTGATGTGTTATTGCAATTCATAATACGATTTCTACTTGTCAAATCATCATAACACTATAACCTGACTTTTTCGCCGCTTTGAAAATGTTTTAGTTAAATTTAACGTGGAGAAATTGAAAGCAACATAGTTATTTCATATGAACCAATTTGTGTTCTGGAAGAAAGTTTACATATTAACAGTACAGTGTAAATTACATTACTGAAATAGCATTCCAATTCTATTAACCATATCCTCACTCAACCACAATTATATACACTCCATCACCACACCATACAGATGAGCACATGGAAATAATTCACCAACATTACTAGTCAGCCATTTGACGTTAATGACGACCTCTTCTTCAGGCTCGAGTCGGCGCAGCCAGGGTCGCCACAGGACCTGCGCGGCGCCAACTACTCCAAGCTCCAAGACAAACACAAATCTCACCACCAGTCTCGCGAGAAGTAAGTGTGGATTCTTGTGAATGATGCGAGCTTTATGTCTTATTTCAGCGGTGCTGTTATATTCATGAATGAAGTAAATTTGTATGTGTGGACAGAGAAAATGTGTATTTATGTTTTATTTCAATGGTGCTGCTATATTCATGAATGAAGTGAATCTGTATGTGTGGATAGATAGAATGTGTGTATGTGTAGTTATAGGTTTTGTATGTAGGATTATTTTGAGTTTTTGTGAGTTAAATATCTCTGAATGGACGGAGGAAACACGCCTAAACACACACACACATTTTCCAGTAAAACAAAACAAAACAAAAAACATTCCTAACAATTTATCACAAATACGAGCTTCCCCTGGCATTGTGATTGATAGTATACAAACCAAAAACCCATATAGTCTTTGATATAAACTACATAAACATTCCGTTTTTTTACCCCGGCCCAGAGTGGTGTTCCTGCCCGTGCTAGATGGAGACGAGGAGCACCCCCTCCCTTACTACACGACGGGCGAGGTGGCCTTCCCCGCCCTCGCCGAAGTCCCGTGGAAGACTGACGAGAAGCGCAAGTTCAAGGCGCAGGCAGAGGTCAGGAGGGGGGAGAGGGAGGGGAATGGAAGGAGGGGGAGGGAAAGGGAGGGGAATGGAAGGAGGGGGGAGAGGGAAGAGAATGGAAGGAGGGGGGAGGGAAGGGGAATGGAAGGATGGGGGGAGAGGGAGGGGAATGGAAGATGGAAGGAGGAGGAAGGGATGTCAAATGATTTTTTTTCCAGTAGTCATAGTATTTTCATCCATTTTTGTAATCATGGTAACTTGCGAGTGACTTTTTCTCTTCTCTTCATTTTATCACGGATCTGCCTCGCAAAAACGCTCAATATCCGTTCCAGCTTCTCATTTATACGTATTCCCATCCTCGGCGCAGATATTCAACCGGGACTCGAGGCTCCAGGACGCGTTGATCGAGGACCTCGTCAACGACACCATCATGGAGGAGATCGTCGCCACGGCCTCGGTGGTTCTTCAGGAGAGCAAGTACCAGGTGACGGTCCGGCTGGGGGATGGTGGGAGGGTGGGAGAGGGATGGTGGGAGAGGGGGGGAGAGGGATGGTGGGAGGGGGGGAGGCAGGAGAGGGATGGTGGGAGGTGGGGGGGCAGGAGAGGGATGGCGGGAGGTGGGGGGGCAGGAGAGGGAGGAAGGGCGTTGAGAGGGTGGCGGAGATGGGAAGGGGAGGTTGGATAGAAAGAAAGATGGAAGAATATAGGAGGCACGAATTATATCGGGACTGGTGAGTGTTTATATTTGTATATGTACATATAGAAATTTACACACACACACACATATATGTATATATGTGTGTGTGTGTATGTATGTATATGTGTATATATATATATATATATATATATATATATATATATATATATATTCATACATACATACACACACACACACACACACACACACACACACATACACACACACACACACACACACACACACACACACACACACACACACACACACACACACACACACACACACACACACACACACACACACACACACACACACACATATATATATATAGAGAGAGAGAGAGAGACAGAGAGAGACAGAGAGAGAGAGAGAGAGAGAGGGAGAGAGAGAGAGAGAGAGAGAGAGAGAGAGAGAGAGAGAGAGGGAGAGAGAGAGCGAGAGAGAGAGAGAGAGAGATGCATATATATATATATATATAGATAGATAGATACATATAGATAGAGACAGATAGATACATATATATATATATATATATAAATATATATATATATAAATATATATATATATATATATATATATGTAGATAGACAGATATAGATATAGATACAGACATATAGGTATGTCGGTGTGAATACAGATATAGCCATATACAGATAGACAGATACAGAGAGAAGGAGGCAGCGCTCGCGAAGGACAAAAAGCAGATCCAGGCAGACACGACAGGCCAAGAGAGGACCCCCCCCCCCAATCCCGAGCACAAACCCCCTCCCCCAGGTCCTCCAATACCCGAGCACACCCCCCCCCCCCAGGTCCTATCTGAAGGAGTCTGAACGGAACCCCCGCTCCTCCCCCGGCAGGAGGAGGAGGACCAAGTCATCGCCGGCCTGATCGAGGAGGTGCTCGTGATGCCCGAGGTGCAGCAGCAGGTCTACTTCATCGCCTGGTCGCTCCTCTACGACACGGGGCGCTCTCTCCCCCACCAGGAGTACCTCGACCTCAAGAAGAGAGAGGAGCAGCTCGTCCTCGAACCGGTGGCGAAGGAGGCTCTGTTGGCGCACGTGCTGGAGGTGAGAGGCCCTTCTTGCTTTGGTGCCGGGTTATTGGGTCTTGCAAGGACGCTTTTAGGGGTTCGTTGTTTATTGTTTATCGAGGGACGTTTTTGCGTGTTCAGTTTTGTTTCGTTTTTCTAAAGAGATAATTCTGTTCTCTTTTATCTTTCTTTTTTTACTTTACGCTGGCATGGCATCATTTTCCAGCATTGTATATACATTATATACATTTATATATATATACATATATATATATATATATATATATATATATATATATATATATATATATGTGTGTGTGTGTGTGTGTGTGTGTGTGTGTGTGTGTGTGTGTATAATCATCGTACCATTGCACCAGATTCACCGTTCCATATATCTTTCTCTCCGCCTTCCGACAGGGCGAGGACTGGGCAGACGACCTCAAGGAGGAGAAGATCCTTTCCGAGATCTCGTGGGAGGTCCTGGTGTTCAACTACCACCGGAACCTCCAAGAAAATGCTCTGTCCAAGAACTATGCTTTCAAGATCCTACAGGTAAGAGAGGGAGCCTTGGTCACGTGAAGGCCTTGTCACACTAGCACTTTTTCCGTCATTATTTTATTTAACAATTTTATTTAACATAAATAGAAACATTCTCGAATAACTCTTGATTTGACTTTGCTTGGCTGTAAAAGTTGACGGAAAGGTTTTCAGACGGAAACGGTCATTATCGACTGACTAGGAAATCGACAATTCGCTCAAAATTGGAGAAATTTTCAGAAAATTGTAAAAAAAAAAAAAATGACGGAAAAAGTGCTAGTGTGACAGCACCTTGACCTGTTTTTTTATTGATTTTCTGCTGTTGATGAATCTTATCATTGTCATTAGAATTGTCATTGTTAATATCAAAATTGTTACTGTTAGAAGCATCATGGTTATCATCATCACTATCATTATTATTGTTTTTAGTCTCAATATTATAGATGGTAGAAAAACCCACAATGCACAAACTAGATTTATTGTAGAAACCCTCCAAGCACAAACCAAGTTGAAATGACACAACAGTTTCGAGTGTTTTGCTGTTCTTTACTGATGTTATTCCCCCCCCCCTCCTCCTTCCCCCCCAGGAAAAGATGGTGTCCCAGGCCGCAGGAGAGGAAGTTTTCCGCGAAGGACTCTTGGACAATCTTGAGGAGGAATTCAACTCCTTCGACGAACTGGAGAAGCTCACGGCGCCGCCTCGCATGGGGTAGGGAGAGGGAGGGAGAGAGGGGGGGGAGAAGGGAGAGGAGAGTGGGGGGGAGAAGGGAGAGTGGGGGGGAGAAGGGAGAGGAGAGTGGGGGGGAGAAGGGAGAGGAGAGGGGAGGGAGAGTGGGGGAGAAGGGAGAGGAGAGTGGGGGGGAGAAGGGAGAGGAGAGGGAGGGGAGGGAGAGTGGGGGGAGAAGGGAGAGGAGAGTGGGGGGGAGAAGGGAGGGGAGGGAGAGGGGGGGGGGAGAAGGGAGAGGGGAGGGAGAGAGGGGGAGAAGGGAGAGTGGGGGGGAGGAGAGGGAGAGAGAGGGGGGGAAGGGAGAGGAGAGTGGGGGAGAAGGGAGAGGGGAGGGAGAGAGAGGGGGAGAAGGGAGAGGGGAGGGAGAGTGGGGGGAGAAGGGAGAGAGGGGGAGAAGGGAGAGGAAAGGGGAGCTGGGGAGAGGGAAAGGAGGGAAGGATGAGGGGAGTGGGAAAGCGGGAAGGAGAAGGGGAATGCGAGGGGGGGGGGCGTGGATAGGGAGAAAGGGAGATGAGTTGGGATTTTTGCATATCATAGAAAATAAACCTACATTGATTCATTATCTTAGACGATGTTTGGAATATGAATAGGAGGAGAGATAAAAAAGGATACTGGAATTGATGAGGCGAATAAGATATGATAATCAAAATGTGTGACAGAAATCTACAAATTTTAGATTTTGTTGCACGAAGAGTGATTCATTAACTTTGCGAGTCGAAAAACGCTTAAAATTGTACATTTTTCTTACACATGAAATCAGGCGTTCACAAAGACCTACAAGTCATCAAAATAGTTCGTAATAATTGGATGACATACGTATATTTTAGCAAAGTATATGCTGTGTTTATAGTTTTTGGATCGTGAGTTCCAAGTTATAGGTAACAAAATGGCTACTGGCGAGTCATCTTGTAACTATTGTAACAAGTTAATAAAAGTTGAAATCATTTTTCTTACCTTTTGTACTACCCTTTCATCCAGTCGACCCAATCGTTACCTCGTGGCACTTGCACAAAAGTATTCACCATATTCTCACCCGTGCCAACTGGCAGGTGGTAAGAAAACGGGAAATGGTAAAATATCTAACATAGAAATGGATGAGCACAGTACAGCACGGGATCGGATTCTCAAAAGAGCCTGAAGTTAAAGCGAGCAGGAGGCCATAACCACGTCCTGCTGTATTTCCCTTGTTTAAGAGCGAAAAAGTTGATTTCCCGCCCACCGTGAAGCGCTAAAGACTGCTCTCCCCCTGCCTAACCTAAGGCGCCTTCACTCGTACCAATATGGCGGGTCCCTTGCTCTGTGTATGGGCTGTAAGATCGCTCGGCAGTAAATTAAGGCGCCTTAACGCGATTGATAAACCGGCCCCAAAGTCCTAAAGTGGAAGCTCAACTCGTACAATAATAAGAAAGAGGCAGACGGTGGCTTTGTAAAAGTGTGATCATCTGGTTCTGTAACCTATACTTTGGTAATAATGATGTTGACAATGATGGTGATGTAAATCGAGGCAATAATAAATATAATAGTTATGATAAAGTATGATAAAGATAACGATATTAATCAAGGTCTAAATAAGTATGAGTTTAGAGCTTGATATTAACGATAGTCGTAATATAATGAAAATAATAATAGTAATGATGATTATGATACTAATAATGGTAGTAAACATAGTAATAACAAAAATAACAATAACAATATTTACAAGAATAAAAATAAAGATAATGATGATAACAAAGAAATCAAGAAATTAAAATAACGATAATAACAACCGTAATAATGAAGATGATGATGATAATGACGTCGATAATGATGGTAAGGATAAGGATAATAAGAAATAATTACAGTAATAATGACAATAATAATGATAATGACATTAATCAGAATAATGATGTAGATAAAATAATAACGGTAACAATGATGGTAACATTGGTAATAATAAAAACTAGAATGATGAAAATGATAATGATATCAATACTTAAAACTATTGTGATAATAGTACGAGTAATAGTAATGAAGATGATGATAATTATAATAGAAATTATGGTAGCAGTGATAATAACAACAACAATAGTAATAAAGATGATGGGAATAGTAATGATGATGATATTAACATTATCATTATTCTTATTATCAATATCCTTATTATTGTTATTATGATGACAATTATCATCCTCATTACTATTATTATTGTTATTATTATGATTATGATTATTAATATTATCATTATGTTTATGTTCATTTTTTGTATTATATTCATCAATATCATTATCATCATTACCAGTCATCATCATTATTAGTTTTATAATATCATTATCATCACAATCATCATCTTCGTTATCAGCAAAGACTATATATATATTTCGTATATAGTCTTTTGTTATTAGTTCTTTTGAGATTAGTAGTTATTAGCAACTCGAGGCCAGAGACAAGATAGAGGCACGGAGATTAAGCAAATCAGAATGCACGCGTACGAACGCATTGTTTACAAATCCGAACAAGCCCGAACACGTTCCATGTGGGATTGTGTGAGTTTCTTTTCTCTTTATTTATATCTCGTTATTCGTTAATTTTTCGTTATTGTTGCATCTCAGAGGGTTTAAAGACGTAACGGATTGTTGTGAGTGTGGTATGGTTGATGTTGTCTTTGTATTTAGAGGAGAAGTTGGATATATTTGTGGATTTGTGTGTTTTTCAGTCGTGTGTCTTGTTCACATTATTCTGATTATAGCAGTGTGTTGCTAATTGATACTATCATGTGATGTGTATTATGCCGTACGAGGTATATGTTCCAGTTGTTGGTAGGCTTGTCTTATGGTTTTAATGACTAGGAGATATTACGAAGCAATATGCAATTTGAGCTTGATTTCTGAGAACATAAAAGTAAATAGATACAGGAAATGGAATTCTGTTTGGTAAATGTTGAGAATATCTTTTTCCTTGTAGTTAAAGAAGCAGTGGGTATAAGTTGAAGACACCAACACAAGTAGATAGAGGGAAATGAACCCCGCCATCTTATAGAGCAGAAGAAATAGACTGGGATAGAACATAGTTTAAGCTTCAGCGGCCTCATATTTACCAGTAAATGGAAAAAATGTACGTCGCATAGCGCCACGCAGAGACTAAGTCCGAAACATAGTTATGCAGCCAGAATTGATATTTTGGCAAGATTTAATAATATCCATATGGGAATATCAGAGAATTGTGACATTGGCTTCTTAGCATCTGCAATCAGATTCTAAAGGTATTTTGATTTGTGTTTAGTGTATCTTGTGCATTGTGGTGTTCTTCCCCAAATCAATAGAGGTGAAGCTTTGGGGTCCAGGGGGGGTTATGAATGATATGTATTGGGGGGTTGGGAGCCACCCCCCAATGGGTAAGTCCCCCCTGAGTAGGTGTTACTTAATGGAATAGGTATAACATTTTTACAAGCTGAATATCTAATAACCAGTTACAGCTAGTGGAATACTAAATTTTGTTTTGCTCTTTATTAACAGGTGATACTTTGATTAAAAATGAGGTATGCACATCTGGTCCTGGGCCCGGCAGGCTCAGGCAAGTCAACATATTGTGAAGTTCTTCAGAGACATGCCGAAACCTGCAACAGAGTGATAAAGTGAGTAGTTGCATTTGAAACTTATATTGACTTGTTCAATAGAAGATGTTAATCAATAGAGAAGATTTATGGATCAATTCACTATAGTAAATGCTATCTTTATGGTTTCACAAGCATGTTTTAAGTCTTAGCCAGAAGTCATGTACCAGAAATGGTGTATTGGTATTGATGCACACAACCATCCCTTACCTCCTGTCTGCCATCCTTCCTTGGTGCCTGGTTTGACAGGAAGAGTAAAAATCTAGAATTAAATTGCCTCCAGTGACCTGAACTCCAGCCAAGATTTTCTTTCTTCCTTTTGCATTGCCAGTTATTTTTATATGGAAAAACATGCTTTCATTAAATTAGAATATGTCAAAAATAGACCTTCTTGTGCGTGTTGCATTGTACCCAGTTGCCTGCTACTGAGGGGTCAATGCAAAAGGAAATCAGGTAATTAGTACTTTAGACATATTTCTGAATGTTACAGATGGTATAAAAGCTAGATCAGACTTTAGTGGAGTTGATTTGTTATCATTTTAAATCCCATGAAATGTGAACAGTGTATGAAATAATTTTTCAGTGTTGTCAACCTTGACCCAGCTGCTGAAGCCTTCAATTATGGTGCTTTGGTGGATGTCCGTGACCTCATTCAGTTGGATGATGTCATGCAAGCAGATGACATGGACTTCGGCCCCAATGGAGGGCTAGTGTTCTGCATGGAGTATCTGATGGAGCCAGATGGATTAGAGTGGCTAAGGGTAGGTTTAGAATTTTTGTTTTTTTTAACATCATATCAATAATGGTTGTTAGCATTGTTTTTGTTAATTTTATATGTGTATTGATCCACTTTGAAGAGGAAACACAGAGACAAGGCTTTTCATATCTAAGCTTTGTAGTCACTTTTTTGTTTGTCTGTTATTTTGTCAGTCATTTCATGAATAATTTATGAACTTCATAAATATTTTTCTGTAGACTTTTGAGTTTATATTAGTTATGGCCAGATGAGTAGGCCTGACTGGCAGATATACCAGAGAAGTGGTATCTGAAGTGGGCAGATTTTTAGCAAAACAACGGCTTTGCAAGTGGAATTGGCTGTGTAGCCAGTAGTTTGCCTGCCGCTGATTCTACTTCTCAGACCAAAGTTACCACTATTAAGATAAAGGATGCAAATGAGATGACAGAGCCCAGACTTTGTAGGAAAATGTTTATAAATTTTATTATTGCACCTAGAGAGATATGGAGGCTATGCAAGAAAACATTACTATTTGGATAAGGCAAATCAAATGAAACATGGATGCTAGAAAATGGCAAAAAATTAAAAATAATAAATAAAAGGGCTTTTGCAGAAAAAGAGAAAGTAACATTGCAAAGACATGGAATCTTGAAACCATACAAGAGTGTTTGTGTGTGCCACACACTCATCAGATTGTCCATTTAAGTAAGCCTAATGCCCATATTTTGGTCCATATGCTATCAGTGAACCATCCGGATCCAAGGAGTTAATTAAAAGTAGTCAATGCACAAAGTTCAAAGTTCTAGTGTTGCATTCACATTGTTTGTTTAGGTATTTAAAATCATCTATAAAATAGAAAATACAGTCTATATTACTGCTGTAAACCTGGAATATTCATATTCCTATAAAACAAAATCCATTTCATTGTTTTATATATATATATATATATATATATATATATATATATATATATATATATATATATACATATATATTCATCAACTAACTTATATATTATAACAATTTTGAGGAAGCATGCAAATTTTTTCTCCCCCCCTCTCTTCTTATTAGCAGTTTTCTGTTTACATTTTTTCTTTCTTTGTTTCTTTCTTCCTTTTTTATTTCTCCTTATCTTCATCATCATCATCTTATTTTAATGTGTGCAATATTCATTCAAACTCTGGTATTTCTTCATGTATATTTTATCCAGTCCAATGTTTATGAAACATACATTCAGACTTCTTCTTCTTCTTCTTCTTCTTCCATAGAAAAGAGAACATACATACATTTATGATTGATAACCCAATGTTTTCATTAATAGAATGTGGTGCACACAAGATGTATTTAATACCTTTTATTAAATTTCCTGCCATAGGAGCAGCTGGGAGACTATGACGATGACTGCATTTTGTTTGATTGCCCAGGACAGATTGAACTATACACACACATGGATGTTATGAAAACGTGAGTATTATAAGTATAAAGAGGTGAAGGTTTTTCTTCTTTTCCTTCCTCTTTGATTCTACAATATTGGCAAAAGAAATAAATATCCCTTGTAGGATTGGGATTAAATTTGTTAAATCATCTTATTCCCTAAATGTTTGATATTTAGTGGTATTGAAATTGCACATTTTTGAGACCAAGTCTTCAATGGGGGAACCACTATCCCCCCCCCCCCATCCACACACACAAAAAAAAGATAAATAAATAAAAGAGAGAGAGAGAGATCGACAGGGACAGAGAACATTCTGCATCTGTACCGTTCAGTTTAGTTTGTGCAATATACAAGAAAATATTTTAAAGATAGCCTTTTTTAGCATGTAGTTATTCATCAAATAGGGAATAGAATATATAAAATAGATTAAGAAAACATTTGGGGATTCTTGTCCTCTGTTTGAGTCTGAGTACTGCTAAAAGCTTAGTAGTAGTAAAGCACAAAATAAAAGCAGTGAATTATGTAGCATAGGCAGACTATTTCCATTGTAATGTCACCATATCTGTCTTTTGCTAAATTTTTATCAGCACCCAAACAAAAGGTGAGCATCCCTAATTCTCTTTATTTTTACTTTTTATTTATTCACTTATACATTTTTTTTTTCTTTTGTGGGAGGAGTACCCAGTCTAAGAAAGTGCAAAAAAAAAGAGAGAAGACAATTGCTTGTGGCAATTTTATGGATTTTATCCATACCCCCCTTAAAGGCTCCAGTATGCTTGAAATTATTTGGCATTTGATGGTCTCCAGCACTGAAGTTCATATATAATTACTTTATCCATACTTTATCCAAGATTTCTTCTTAGTGGAAAATGCATTGTATATTACAAATATAAATCTGAAATGTAAACCATAATGGTTAATGGTTGAAACAAATAAATGTGCTAGACATCAAAGGTCTTACAACACTATGGTAAAATATTTTGGCATTAAGGGTAAAAATGAGTTAACGATTAGGATTAAATGTGTTAGATATCAAAAGATATAAAACATCAAATCACATTCATTATTACTTATAAACTGAATACGCCCCTTTATCTCTTTATTCAGATTAATTCAACACCTTCAGTCATGGGATTTCCGTGTATGTGCTGTGTTTGTACTGGATTCTGTGTACATGGTCGATGCCGCAAAATTTCTTTCTGGTTCACTGGCTGCTTTAGCAACAATGGTACAACTAGAGGTGAGGTCTCTTTTGTATACCTTTATATAGTCATGTACAGCATATACCTATTTGTACAGACATAACTTATTTTTAATCCATGTTACTTTGTGTGTGTAAAATAGTCTAGATCATTTTAGTATTCAGTGTTGTGAAAATAGAAATATGCTTTTTTGTCACAGCTTAGTGCTTGATGTGACTTTTGATTTGTATGTTGTTTTTTGTTTGTCACAAGATAACGATGAAAGATTTGTCTTCACTAATCTTTTCATGTTGCATCTACATATCCTCAACATATTAAATCAAGAATTTTGTCATTGATAGTTTCCCTTTTTGATGAAGATTTATGTATGCTGTGTGGTGCAACAATTAGTGTCTTCGTCTAGCAATCTTGCCGACCTACATTCAATCTCGTGTGCTGCCAGTGGATGGTATCCCTGGCAATGCCTTGTACACAGGGGGAGATTTTGAGGCAAAAAATAAAACAGACAGCATGTTAAAGCAAAGAATATCCTTTGTAGCAAATGGAATTAAAACTAAATGTGAAAAAAAAAATATCTTTAAATCTTTTTGTTTCTGCTCTTCAGGTCCCTCACATTAATGTCCTGACAAAAATGGACTTGTTAAATAAATCAGCAAAGGAGCAACTGGAGATGTTCTTGGAACCAGAAGTACATGAACTTTTGACATCAGATCATTCAGTTTCTAAGTTTAATAAAAAGTAAGTGATATACACAAGGTATGTATCAATCTGTGGCTTGATACATACTGTAAATATCCACTATTCTTCATTGTGTCACAGTGTTATGTGCGTATCATTCACCAACCCTTTTTACCTTAATAAACAAACATTCTAGCCAACAAGAATGAAAAGCTGACCTTTATAAGGTGTAATTTTGACAATCAGCACAACACTGATTTACGTATTGCACATCATTTTACCGTAAACTTTCAGTTTGTGGTTGTATTTTTATACATGATTAATACCTCTAAAAATATCTGTCGTGAAGATGTAAAATTTCACAGTTGATAATCTAATAAAATACTTCTTTTTCAGGTACCACAAACTTACTCATGCGCTGGGTAAAGTAATAGATGACTTTTCATTAGTCCGCTACATTCCTCTAAATATAAACAATGAGGAATCTCTGACAGACTTGCTGATACAGACAGATTTTGCACTCCAGTATGGTGAAGATACAGATGTCAAAACACGTGACTTTGAGTATCAAGATAAAGATGATGATGAAGAAGAACCTCAATTTAATGATTAAGAGATATTGTAATTACTGTATGATTTAGCGGAAAAAAGGACAATAAAATTTATACATCGTATTTGTGAATCACTCAGAACCTCCTAGTTGATTACAAACAATGGCCTTTTTCTACAGTCTCTTCTAATATTTCAGTACTTTAAAACAGTGAACATTTTCATTAAAGATGCTAGGCCCCATCCACACAACTGAGTAGTTCCTGTTGGAATTTGCCTGCTTACTGGACAAAGCTCGTGTTATCATATATATGGGGATGATGGTTCCTGACAGGGTCATCCATCTATACATGACAGCATGTGTTAAAACATCCGGGCAGAAGGCCTTATTGACGATTTTGGTTAATCATAGGCACAGACATTTACTTCATGTAGTATAGGCAAACCATTTCCATGTTAGTTTTGCCTTAACAATAGGCTTTGTCAATTTTATTTACACACCGGTTTACCCCCATCCATTTTTTAGGAAATGTTTTCCTAATACTATTATCATATCAACACTCTTATTTTCAATATTTCCTTGATTATTATTATGTTAGCAAACAATTTTAGTAATCAATATTAACATTATTATTGTGATGATGTTAACAAAAAGTAATAGTAATAAAGATTTTTTTTTTTTCCAAAAATTCAAAATGGGGTTATGGATGAACAGGTAGGCCTAGTAACTGACTTTTTTGTGACAACATTTCTGGATACGGCATTCATACATTACCTTCCTAGTCTCAGTGGGTTAAGGCCTATCCATGCAAGAAGGCATATCTGAGTTAATGGTTAAAAAGCAAATAAATGTTCTAAGCATCAAAGATCAAAGGAGAGAAAGGCCCTGCTGACCTTGTGGAAATAGGCACCAGTTCAGTAGTAACTTGAAGAGGAACAGAGATGAGAGTTTCTCGAATATGGAGGACAGGAGCCAGATGGGGGGGAGGGGGATGTTTGCCCGAAGTAACAGTCACACTAGTCTTATCTGTCATGGATCACTGGACAGCCATGCCGAATGTCTGTCAGCTACAGAGCGGATTGGTCACATTATACAGTGTCCCTTCTCGCCGCAGAGGAACTTCGACCCAGAATAGACCAAAGTGTCTACAGTAACCTGGATGAATTGTGCATCGAAGATAGTACTGAATTCTTTAAATATAATATTGAGTGAAAAAAATCAAGAAAGAAGGCACTAAACTTCAAAAATCCAACTTACCCACATTATTGCTTATCATACTTCATACAACCATACCAGCTACACCGATACACCATATTTCAACAGAAATTGAAAATCAATAGCATATGCCCCTTATAGTGTAGCCTAATCAGTAGTGCACAAGAGACGTAATTATGGACTGATAAAAACTGAAGTTGGGAGGAAAATACTAGTTGTTGACTAGCCTTGCTAGTCTTATGATTATACCTGTGCAGAGCAAAATTTCTGCCGTCTTAGTGCTTGTAGGTGGTATTCCACAATTATCTGGTTCTCACTTTGTCCACCAGGGCATAAATAATGTCTGAAGTTATCTCCGTGTCTTCATTGTTGGAGTGGGTGTGTTTACATTCCTTGATCAAACGTATGTTTATCTGGTCCTTTCACAGCTGGGGAAGTAACCTGCTCTGTGAAGGGATCCCTGGTCATAAGAAACTAGTGTGATTGCCCCACAGCAGTTTATGGATCCAACGCCCGACAATAGAAATATACATAGATGTTATGGAGGAAACAATTTTGCCAGCTGTTACAGATTGCGCAGCAAAAACAGGCAGATTGCTTGTGGCGATGACTATTCCACTTATCTAAAAAGTATAAGGTTATTCAGTGTGTTGCATGGCTGAAAGGTTAGGGTCACTATGGGACTGTGGCTCTGCCTTTGGTTATGACTTCCTGGAAGACCCATCTGAAGTGACATCAAATGAAATTTCTGCTCTGTTCATGTTCAGTCTGCCACATCATAGCGGTTCATACCATTATGGTTTTAGCAATCTATAAGTTTGATTTATGTAAACATGGGAAAATGCTTCAATATTGGTTTAAATACTTTTCATTTACATCAAATCATCTGTAATCATAAAAAATAGCAAAAATACACCCAACAGAAAAAAAAAAATCCATTGAGATGTCACCATCCGACGGCTGTCTTTTGTTTCCGTTCAGCAGGCGAATTTCTGTAAACTTCAAGTCCTGTTAAGGGGGTTGTTGTGACAGTATGTGTATCCAGGGAAAATGGAAGGGGTAAAGGAGAAGGAAGGGGAGGGGTTGATGCAGATGAAACAGGGGAAATTGGTACGTGGTGAATGGGGGGTGAGCAATTACTTTGAGCATTGAGGAAATGGGAGCAAAGAGGTTGGTTGGGGAGGTCTGAGAAACAAAGGTTTTCTTGTGAGGGTAAGAACAGGGAATATATTTGAGCGGGAAAGTGAGAGACTGCTGTAGATGGGGTGTAACTTTGAACAATATTAGTTAGTAATGGTTAATGGTTAAAAAGCAAAAATAAATGTGCTAGACACCTAAGTTCATATAGCACAATAAGAAAGTATAGTAAAGGAATGGTGATAGTTGGTATGCGTCAACTATCTAGAGTGATCTTGAAAGGTTAAGATGGATAAAGAAGTTGTGTAAATAGGGTATGGTGGGTTTAGGTAAGGGAATTACATAAATGATTTACGTGTGTATCCAGGAGGGAGTGGAAATGATAGAGGGGATGGAGGGAGGGAGAATGTACGTATAGTTGGAATTGAGGGGGGTGGATTGCGTTGGGAGGGTGTAGGGGGAATATGAGGAGGTGGATGGGTGTCGGGAGGATGGATATCGGCAGTAGTTGGTGTTGAGGGGGATGGGTTGTGTTGGGAGGAAGCAAGAGGAGGATTAATATCGGTAGTATGTGGAATTGAGGGGGTTAGGTTGGGTTGAGAGGGAGTAGGAGGGAGGGGTGTAGGGGGAATATGAGTAGGACGGGGATGGATATCGGCAGTCATTTCGAGTGTGGAGGGAGAACAAGTCGTAGAATTTGACTCACGCATATAGTTTTGGATATCTTCCATAGTTTCTGCAGTGGAGTTGGTTGGAGAGTTTTGTGATACAAAGATTTTCTTATGAGGGGGGGGGGAGGGGAAGAGGAGACTGGTGTCTGAGGAATAAGGCAACGGTAGGTGAGTGTTTAGTAGGGGAAGAATGGGGGAACGTTTAGTCTGTCGGGTAGGGCAGGGAGGGAGAGGGGACAGTGTTGGAGCTGTAGGTGAGATTGGGGTGTCTGGATTTAGAGTGGCACAAGAATTTGACTGGGGGAAGTAGAATGTAGAAGTGAAAGTGGGGAAGTAAGTAGGTATAGGGGAGGGTATTGGAACATCTTGAGGTGGAGGGGGAGGGTCAGAGCGAGCGACATTACTGGAGTAGGGAGTATGTTTAATGGTTAATGGTTAAAAAAAAAAAATGTGCTAGACATCTAAGGTCATATAGCACTATAGGAAGGTATAGTATGTCAGGTGATAGTTGCTATGTGTCAACTATCTGGAGGAGTGTTGAAAGGTTAAAGATGTGGGAAAATGTTATGGTGGTTTAGGTAAGGGAGTTAGATCAAGTGAAGGATATTTATGCGTCTGAGGAAGGAGAACAGGTTGTCAAGGCAGAAGCCGTGGGATTCTGTAAGGATGTCTGATATGTTGGGAGGTCGGCGAAGGGAGGATAGGTGTGGAAAAGCAGAGGTACGTGCTGTATTAAAGCGTGGACAGGACAAGAGATTGTGTGGAACTGAAAGAGTGACGTTCCATAGAGGACATAGGGGCGGGTCAGAGCGTGACATTAGATAGACGTGTTAGGCGAGTGTGGCCAATACGTAAGCGTGCGAGGGCCGTCTCCCAACGTCTGTTCCTGTGAAATGGAGCTGACCAAGATGAGATTGATGGGTTTACAGTACGTAATTTATTGTTGTGGAGGCTTGACTAGAAAGATTGCCATCGGGTATACAAGATTTTTAAGTGGGGGTAATAATCCGTAGCTGGAATATACGAAAAGCGTAGTTGAGGTGATGTGGACATTGCAGCATAGCGTGCAAGAGTATCTGCCTGTTCATTGCCAGGGATTCCAACATGGCTGGGTACCCAGCAAAATCTGACAGGTTTGCGACGTGGGGATAGATAGAACAACCAGTTCTGGATCTTACAGACAAGGGGATTGGTCGAGTGCATATACTTTATGAGGGTTAAAGAGTTACGGGAGTCAGTAAAAATAGTTTACACCCTTCGGGTCTCGACGCCACTCCATGTCTGGCTGGTTTGGTACAACTTCGACATCCACAGCGTCGGGCTCGTGCATGTACATCGGTCATCAACCCTTAATATTCCTCTTCTTCCAACTCTTCGAAGACATAGGCACCCTCTGAAGAAGTTGTATCAATGTTCTCGTCGGATTAATCCGATGAAACTTCACTGATTTCACTGCCGCTGTAGTCTTGTAGTAAGTCCGCCATGTTGTACAATGTATTGAATGCAGAGAATGCTGTGATCGCGTTCTGGAATTGACGTCACATATCCGGGTTCCGGATTTTCGCGGGAAAATATAACTTGACTTCGGAAAATCGAAATAAATCAATTTTTGGGAATTATTTTCAGATTTCCTTTTTTACTCAGAGAGATAGTTTGCGAGCTAATTCTCCCTTTTTAGAATTTTCAGTTGTTACTTCACATAAGCCCTTTAAGGGGGTAAGGGCTAGACAACTAAATCAGGGGAATACGGTGGCCATGGTTCTCGCAAGCCGTTCGGGACTGGCACAAGGTCAGCCTTTCATCCTTTCAGCACGGTTCTTACACCTTAGGAACTAGATAGTAGAAGAAGTTGGAGAAGGGATGGAAACAAAAGCTGGAGGGCGAAAAGACCATGCAAAATTAGTTGAGTCGAGGGCTGAGGTCCTTGGCAGGAGAGATCCCTGCATTGGGTCTCAGTCTTCGTCAACCAGGTTAGATATTGCAAGGGCTTGAGACTCCGATTCAACTGACAAGGCGTGAACGATCATGACGGTTGCGGAATGGGATCTGGCCCACTTGTTTTTGAAGGCACTTTGGAAAAGTAAGGTATTGTCAGAGTACTAGGCTGTAGAGGGAATCACAAAAAATCTATTCCATTTGACTGGGCTAAACAGTTTATTCAAAACGGTTGTAGAGGTGGGAATTGTTGAAGGACGAGGTCGAGAGGCGGAGGGTGTGGTGTGGAAAGATGTAGTGATGTGTTGGGGAGGGGGGCAATAAGGTGGAAGAGTTGTTATAAGGGAGGGGGTGTAGAAAAAGGGTATTTGGGTAGAAGATGGTGTCAAGAACATTGGGGTTGAGAGAGGGGTGTTACTTGGAGATCGAGTTATCTGGAGAGATGGTTCAGAATGAGTTGGGTTGATTGTAGGCGTTGTCAATGGGGAAGTAGAATCAGTGGTCTGAGCCGTGGTCTGAGCCGTGGTCGGAGCCGTGGTCAAAGGGGAGTCAGGGGTCGGTAAATCATTGGGGTCGGAACTACGGAGGTTATTTGATAAAGGGGCAAGCATCAATGCCTTTAATAGGGGTACAAAATCTTCATTACTGACCATGGGGAGCTTGAAATAAGTGGGGATGATTAACGGCCTACTCCTCAGGGTCCCCATGAGAGGTAAGGGCTCGACAACTACAGGGGAATACCGTGCCCGTCGCTCCCTGAGGCCGTTCATGACTGGCACGAAGTCAGTCGTGTTGAAAGGATGAGAGGCTCTCACATTTAAGGAAATAGATAGGTGTAGGGAAGGTAAGGAAAAAAAGTAGATGGAGGAGAAAAGTCTACGCAAAATTAGTTGAGTCAGAGGCTAAGGCCCAAGGTAGGGATGATCCCTATATTGGGCCTTAGTCCTCATCTCCTAAGCCCCCCCCCCCCCCCACGACAACGAGCAAGGAATTGGGGGGTATAGCCTGGGTAGATGATTCAGGATGGGTCAAGTTTGCAACATGTGTAGAGGGAAGGTGGTGTACTAACAGTGGTCGGAGCCGTGGTCAAAGGGAAGTCAGGGGTCGATAAACTAAAGAGGTTAGATTCAGAGAGGTTAGTTGATAAAGGGACAAGCCTCAATGCCCCTAAATAGGGTACAAAATCTCCATTATTGACCATTGTTAGCTTGACATGCGAGGGGAGGGTAAAGAGGTCTACCCCTCAGGGTCCCCATAAGGGGTAAGGGCTGAGGTCCAAGGCAGGGAAGATCTACATTGGGCCTCAGTCTGTCTCCTACACCCCCCCCCCCCCCCACCACCACGACAGTAGGAAACTGGGGGAGAGGGTTAATGGTTAATGGTTAAAATAAATGTGCTAGACATCTAAGGTCATATAGCACTATAGGAAGGTATAGTAAAGGGGATGTCAGGTGATAGTTGCTATGTGTCAACTATCTAGAGGAGTGTTGAAAGGTTGAAGATAGGGGAAAAGGTTATGGTGGTGGTGGTTTAGGTAAGGGAGTTAGATCAAGTGAAGGATATTTATGCGTCTGAGGAAGGAGAACAGGTTGTCAAGGCAGAAGCTGTGGGATTCTGTAAGGATGTCTGATATGTTGGGAGGTCGGCGAAGGGCGGATAGGTGTGGAAAAGCAGAGGTACGTGCTGTATTAAAGTGTGGACAGGGCAAGAGAATGTGTGGAACTGAAAGAGGGACGTTATATAGAGGACCAATGTAGGGGAGCTATAGCTTATGAGTGATATCGCATATGGTACGTATTGGGGCATCTGGGGGAGGAGGGGTATTAGGAGGTAGGGAATTTGGGGAAGGGTATTGTTGTGACACGAGTTATTCTCGTGTGTATCCGGGAGGGAGTGCAAAAGATAGAGGGGATGGAAGGAGGGAGAATGTGCCTATAGTTGGGGTTTAAGGGGGCGGGTTGTGTTGGGAGGGGGTAGATGTGAGGCAGTATTAGTGGTAGGAGGGTGGATATCGGAAGGATGGATAGTTTGAGTTGAAGGGGATGTGTTGTCTTGGGAGGGATTAGGAGGAAGGGGTATTGTAAGAGAGAGATGGATATCGGAGGTGGACGGAATTGAGGGGGTTAGGTTGTGTTGAGAGGGAGTAGGAGGAAGGGGTGTAGGGGGAATATTAATAGGAGGGATATGAATATCGGCAGCCACTTCAAGTGTGGAAGGAGCATGAGTTATGGGATCTTGTGTCTTAAGCATATAACTTGTCATCCATTGTTTCTGCAATGAAGTTGGTTGGAGAGTTTTGTGGGATAAAGGTTTTCTTATGAGGGAGGGAAGAGAAGACTGGTGTCTTAGGAATAAAGGTAAAGGTAGGTGGAGGTGACTGTGCTGTAGGGGAAGAAGGGTTAGAACGTTTAGTCTGTCTACTACGGGTAGTGCGGGGAGGGAGAGGGGTTGGTGTTGGGGCTGTAGTTGAGATTGGGGTGTCTGGGTTTAGAGTGGCAAAGGAATTGGTCTGAGGGATGTAGAATGTAGAAGTGGAAATGGGGACATCTTGGGGTTGAGCGAACAAGGTTACTAGAGTATGTAGTACGAGAGAAACCTTGTCGACGTGCTTCGTCTGGCTTCACGTAAAGTGAGACCATTTTTGTATCTGATAGTTGATACCTCAGATTCAAACTTGTAAGTGGGACAGCCTCTATAAAATACATTATGGGGGCCGCCGCAGTTAGCACATGTGCTGAGCAGTTTGATCGGTTATGACCAGGTTGGGCACATATGGGGCATCGGTCTGTGGAACGGCAACAGTTTTGACATTGACGGGGAGGGGGTTGGTATGGTCGAACAGGGAGGGACTGTCCATCGGTGTAGATACGGAAGGTGATTTTGGCAAGGGTTGGATGTGGTTCTGCAGGAATGGGGTTGCCAGAATGATCAGTTAAATTTGATAGTGCTATAGATTGTTTCTGATCTGACTGTTACAAGACGGGAGCGATCGTGTCTGGTATAGAAAGGGACTCTGCCCACTTGTTTTTGGAGACATTGTTGAAAGAGAAGTGTTGCCTGAGTAGGGGATTGTAGAAGGGATCGCGAAAAATCGGTCCCATTTAACTGGGCTAAACAGTATTTAAGATATCTGTAGGGTTAGTGGTGGTGGATGGTCGGGGACGTGTGGAAGAGGGAGTATTACAGAATGGTGAATCAAGCTGCAAGGTAGTAATAAGGGAGGATTGCTTGCTTGATGAAAGTTGCGGGGGTAGAGTTGATGAATTTGAGGAAGTTGGGTGGATAGGAATGTCTTCTGGAGATTGATTTTCTGCTTGGGTGGGCAATGCACTAGTAGGCATTGAGGAGTGGGTAGTAGTTTATGTTCAGAGTCATGGTCAAAGGAGAGCCTGGGGTCGGCGAGTCAGTGGGGCTATTTGATGAAAGGGCAAGCCTCACTGCCCCTAATAAGGACATTACATCTTCGTTACTGGCTATGGGAAGTCTCGATTCTGTAAAGGGAAATAAACAGTCCATTCCCAAGTGCCCTGTACGGGGATAAGGGCTAGACAACTAAATCGGGAGTACCATGCCCAGGGTTCCCGCAGGCCGTTCAAGGACTGGCACAAGGTCAGCCTTTCATCCTTTCATCACGGCTCTTACACCTTAGGACGTAGATAGTAGAAGGGATTGGAGAAGAGAAACAAAAAGCTGGAGGGGGAAAAGACCATGCAAAATTAGTCCAGTCGAGGGTTGAGGCCCTAGACGGGAGATTCCTACATTGGGTCTCAGTCTCCGTCTCGTAAGACCCCCCATGATGACAACAGGCAAGGGATTGGGGGTATAGCCTGGGTAGATGATTCAGTCAAGTATGAAAAATGTGTAGAGGGAAGGTGGTGTACTAACAGTGGTCGGAGCCGTGGTCAAAGGGAAGTCAGGGGTCGATAAACTAAAGAGGTTTGATTCAGAGAGGGTCGTTGATAAAGGGGCAAGCCTCAATGACCCTAAATAGGGTACAAAAACTTCAATATTGACCATCGTAAGCTTGACATGCGAGGGGAGGGTAAAGATGTCTACCCCTCAGGGTCCCCATAAGGGGTAAGGGCTGAGTTTCCAAGGCAGGGGAGATCTGCATTGGGCCTCAGTCTGTCTCTGGGTAATTTATTCCTTGTACTTATCTGACTTTTCAGTATGCTTTTTGATAAACTTGATATATTGAATTAAAGGATAAAGAAACTTAATTTCCTTGAATATATTCTTATACAAAAGTAACAAAATGAAATTTGATTAACAGAACGTGTACTTCAAAAAATATACATATTTAGGAAACCACAAATTATCACATGATCTTAATACTGTGAAATTGTGTAAACTTCCTTGCATCTTCACAGTAAACTTTTACTGCTTAATCAGGCAATTCCAAAAAGAGAGATCCTTCAACAAGCCAAGTCATCAACAAAATTAACCTTCCATAGTAGTAAAAGTTACATGTTTAGCAACATGTTATACAATTCCCATGTAAATTAAAAAGCAACAATTCACCTAGATACCAGTCCATTTTTCTAATGATTAACTCACGTAAATTAGTGACCTTCATCCATATGTAAAATGACCACTTTTGATAAAGTAAATGTTTCTATTATCAATATCTAAAAATTCAAACCACAAGACGTAGGCAATGATGGATTTAAACTCAAAACGATCACTTTAATGTTTTGGCAAGCCTGCCAAAGGTAGGAATTCCTTCCCTCCAAAAACCCAACCTATTAGAAAATTAAGTAAAAGTTAGTAGTACTGTGCAAAAAAAGTAAACTAACAAGAAGACACCCTCACCTTCCTACTAGGCAATTATTTCGTAACCAAACATTAAAATGGTCACCCACTGCACGGAGGCCCAACTGCTCCAGCGGATTACAAATTATGAGCGATTTAAAAATCTACGACAATCACCAAGTCATGATACACAAACAAAAGACAACTGATTACTTTCCCTACTAGAGGAAGGCAGGAAACAAAGCACTCTTATAGGGCTTGGACTCAGTTTCCTTCACGCCCCCACCTTTTAAAAAAGAATGCGAGGACAAAACACTTCTTGGGGGAAATTCATTCCTTTGCAGTTAAGACCTTGGGGAGGTGAAAGTCAATTTAAGATAGAAAACCTGGACCAAACTCAATGCTATTGTCAATGGGCCCATCAAAATATTTGTAAATTCCATAAAAATAAGACTAAATGTAAACTAGTTCTCTAAAACTGGCCCACATACAAAAAGAGAATCCTATGTTTAAATAAGCAGAATTCGAAACTTGAAAATTTCTTACCATGGCATGGAACACCAACTAAAAACCTAATGGATACTTTCTCCTTTGCTTTTGTGACCGACACAAATAAAAACAAAAAAAAATATAAAAGTGCTTAGGTGTGCTGCACTAAAAATGGCAAGTTCCATCTTAAAATAATATGAAGCTGACTGGCTTCTTCCATACAGCTTTCAGCATGATATATTAAAAACACTTGTGTTATTAATAGTATTTTAGGCAGTAATAAAACCACATTTTGCAAGCCAATAAAAGCTGATGGAATCCTATTCAACCTACTATGAAAGCCCTCTTCATAGAGTATCATAATGACAATCACACAGTAAAACATTAAACCAACACCACAATCAACCTGATATATGGCAATAGGTCAACCACCTCAAGTCCATACAAAAATTTCACACCTTAGTCATGGTACAGTCTCTTAAAACACACACCTCTACACCACAAAATATACACCCCTTTCATTAACCTCTCAATGTATGAGTGGACATGACCATGAATACATAAATCGCCAAATATTTTTAACTAAAATTAGGTGGTATCAGAATACAAAGTTTAAATAACTCGGCTAAGAGTGGTTTGTGTGCGGAGCTTGGAGTTCCTCATGAGAGGCTTGTGGCCGCCATGGGCATCCATTGGGTGAGTGAGCTGCCAACATGATCGACAGAAATACTTGAAGCAATTCTCATCTCGACAGAAATATGGTCCTTGCTGCATCTGACAGAGCTGACAGAGAGAGTCAGCAAGATATGGATCCACCTGTACCTGAAATAGGAAGTCAGTGGTAGTATCAAATTTTTAACCAACACCAATCAATTTATACAATATGGAATAAAATGAACATTTACCAGTTACCTTCTTGGTAAATTTGGGTGTTTTTATCTCAATGAATGCTGCTCTCACTGCCTTCCTGTATGACTGCACATTGTTAAAGGTGACTCTGCCAGACCCAATTGGGTATTTGTGCTTGTCTGTATCTATTCCTGTAAGAGAGGATAGCCATTCTTATTGGTTTTATTTCTAAGCAAAACAAAACATGTGACAGTAGCGTATTTCCATTTATTATATATTTGTAAGCCATTCTCCACTGTTTAGTCTACCACTAATAGTGTTTTAGAACAAACTTTCCTCACACACAAATACACTTTAGAAGTACACTATATTAATGACACCCACTCAATTTTCCCAACTTTCTAAATTCTAATTTCCTTTTCTATGACAGGTTGATGGCAGTGCATATACAGGTATGGAGTGAATTCTCATGTACTGAGCAATGCCTTGTCAGCAACTATGGCTTCTTATTTAAAGACTATCTTTAGCCACCCTCTGTTCTCCCAAACTTTAGCCACTGATCTTATCCTATTGAAGCCATATATCTTCTCCCTCCCCATAATTTTCCTTCTAGGCACACATTTCCCCACATCATCTCAAAAGGTGGAGTTGTCCTCAATGTACACGACCTCTATTCTTTTCCAAAATGCTTTCATTTGTGAAACACTTTCAGCATTCTCTACTGCCATTTCGAGAGTATACTTATTTACACACGAAAACTCTACCACACGTATCTTTAGTCCGAAATACAATGTACCTGAATACACAACTCCTCCAAACAGGTCATTCATGATGTTAGCCAATCCTTCTGCACTCAACATTCCATGCAGTGCACCAACAAACACAGTTTTTGCAGGATCCAACTGATATGATGGACAGCGGACATAGTTGCTATCACTGATCACCCATGGAATTATCTGCACCTGTTTAAGAGAAAAAAGAAATGAAATTAACATTAACTTTTGTTGAAGAAGATTCCCAGATTTCCATCAAGGCCTTTCCAGGTAAAAACAGTTATCTATACTTAGATAATCCATCACAAAAAATAAATGAACTGGTTTACAATCACAAAGTAAAGTTCTTATAGGTTATCTAAAGACATGTATGATCTGAACGCCCTTTAAAAATCTTACCTCCTTCTGACGAATTCGTCTTGAAGAAATCTTGTAGTAATAGTTCCCACCAATGCTAAAATCTTGGCTACAAGAGGACAGTAGAGATTTCACCTGTAAATCATCAAATTTGCTAAGAAACCAGACAAGGTAGAATCAAAATCATTTGAACTAGAAATTGAACATATCACATTCCTGTAATATAAAGTAGTAATATGAAGTTACAACTAACATCTTGCTTTAAAATTCATTGACAAAATGCACTTGCAAGAGACCCTCTTCTATGAAAATTTGCCCGAAATTTTTTTAAACATGGATTTTGGATACTTTCAGGCGAGCTTTTATTCTTAAGCACCTCATTAATTTTCTGTATCTAAAAGCATCCAGACATTGTCACTTGGGAAATGCTCATTCATATATATACACAGTATATATATATATCTTTACATCCTGCATGCACGCACACTCCAGGATGATGGCCTATCAAAGTGATGGCTTGATCTCTCTCACTGGAGTCACAGTATCACATCATGCACAGTTGAGCTTCCTCCAAGTTGTGCCTTTTAAACAGTTGTTCCTTTATTTGGCCTTTAAAAGTAGGCTGAAAGCCTCATTTTAGCCTCAGTATTAGGTATAAGCATGCTCTTAAACATACATGCATTACATACAAACATACATTACATACATACATGCATTACATATATATATCTTTTAGAGTAGGTACTCAAGTAAGCCTAATGCCAGGATTTAGGGCAACATCTGCTCAGCAAAATGCCTGGATACAAGGGTTAAGAAAGCTTTGGGCCAAGAATAATAGTGCATAAAATCAAAATTTCATAATCATATAAAAAGGCAGTCACCTTCAAATACAAGTACAATAAAAAAATACTAATGGTAAACTGACCTGCTTTTCATGTTCAAAGAGGATGTACACATATCCACGTGGTGGGTTTGCAGAGTTCTCTTTACCAGGCCACTCCACTTGGATATTACCAAAATGTAAAAAGGTCTGTTTCAAAGCTGCTTCTGTGACATCCCAGGGAACACCACCCAAAAACACCTGCAGATTCCAAAGCATATAAATAATAATGAAAGGATGCAAGGTATTAGTTACTGCCACAAAGCCAGATGGCCAGGGGAATATTTAGTTTTCTGATGTATTAACTTGTATGTAGCTCTTATGTACAAATATGGAAGCAAAGAAAGCAAAATGTATGGTACAAAAAAAAAAAAAAAAAAAAAAAAAAAAAAAAAATTATATATATATATATATATATATATATATATATATATATATATATATATATATATATATATATATATATATATATATATAAAATAAAATAAATCAGATAAGTAAAATGGTAATCTAAACAATCCTGACATATACAAGATTGTGAAATGTTGTTCATAACAAAAGAGCAAAACTAGCATGGGCAAAATTTCTTTACCCAAAGAAAGACACCAACTGCTTTCAAATAGCGAGATTTCACTTGCCTTACAGGAGTATATGGGATTTTTGTGTACTCTTGTTGGTAGCTGTCCACTCCATGTACAGGTTGCATCACACACAGCTTTTATAAATTGTCAAAAGATCTTGCAGGTTAATGAGATTAATCAATCATTACACAATAGAAGATTAAACATTGTAAAAGCCCTTCACAAAAATGACTGACAACTTTGTCAATTTTCTTTAAGGTAGCCATTCCACACCCCAGCTATTATGACCTAAGAAACAAGCCATATTCAGCTTTGTCAAAAGTTACACCAAGGTACTCTCAGATCTGTTCTTATTTGACAATCAGATCAGTCCTAGGAAAAGAGTCACATTTGCCTACATGTGACTGCATGTACCTGCGAGATCTGCAGCACTATCAATCTTTTAAATGTTACCAATATTGTTGAATTATTTACAGCCACATACAACTTTTCAACAGTTATGTTTGTTTTTTTTCAACAGTAGGTGTAAAAATTAAGTTTTGATAAATTACTTCTCTGAATGTAAGATGCTCTCTAAATGCGTTAAAATGTTAATACCAAAGAACAACTTGAAGGCAACAGACCCTACCTGCAGCATTCCTGTGCATCTTGGCCGCCTTTTCAATAGAGTAAGGGTCTGTTGGGTTGGCCAACAAGCTGGCAAGAGGCCCTGGTGCTCTCGACTCCCCACTCAACAGACTGGTCCCATCCATCAAGCCCGGAAATAACTGGGATGTTAACCAAGCATTCTGTAGCTGAGCTAAGCTTGTCAAGTCTACACCTAGACAAAATGAAATTTACAAGAAATAAGTGGGTTTTATTCTTTACACAAAAATGTAACAAAAGGAGATTTACAGATGTCTTCAAAATCGTTAAATTCAATATTAAAGGGTTCTTTAGAATAAAATTGTGTGAGAGGATAGAGAAGAAAAAGGAAAGGACAGAGGAAGATACTAACCTTGTGGTACCTGTGACAAAGCATTTTGTGGGTTGATGCTGGAATTGTTATTAAAGTTTGCTTGCAGCTGGCTTACATTACCCACTTGGTGGTGTTGTTGTAGATTAAACAGTGCAGCATTTGGCAACAGCTGCTGCTGGTTTACATTAAGAAGTGGACCTTGACGAGTTACACTGACTGCTGGGTGATTTCCTTGATTGTTAGCACTAGCATTGGCACCAAGGTTAAGCGAGCTCTGAAATAATATCAACTTTTCCTAAATCTCTTACAAACTACTCAAATTTAAACCATTACATGTTCAAAAGTAATCAAGCAAGGTAACTGATGTACACCAAACAAACACCAAAACAGATAAGAACACAAACCACGAGATCAGCAATGGCTGTAATATCACCAGCTTTGTTTGCGCTCACTTCATGAGGAAATGCAGCAGAGTCCTGGCACCCCATCAAGATTGCATCTTCCAAGGTAGGGCTACCAGGTTCACTAAAAAATTAAAATAAAATTCATGGGTTTTATCACACATTACTATGAAGCACCAGTCTATTATGTTTTTTGTGTGCAGGTTTTTTATGCAATGGTGTAGGATTTACTCTGACAAGGCCATCAATTATTTTTCCAATAAAAAGAAAAACAAACCATAGCACCATACAGCCACCAAAATTAATCAATGGCTTCTCTACGCAAGTAATTGAAGTGCTTGAGCAATCCTTCCACCCCTAAGCTTCCCAAATCTTTCCTTTATATTTGGAAGGGTAATCATTTTAATTTCATAAACAGTGGGCATGGCTTGTACGCACATGCAATCCCTGGCAGCATGTGGTCAAGTCTAGCTCAAAAAGTGGGGAAATGATCACCATAACGGCAATAAAAAGATAAGATGTGATTACAAGCTAATACATAGTATTTGAACTTGGATTGCCTTTCTAGCCATGCCTAAAAAAAAAAAAAAAAAAAAAAAAAAAAGTGGAAGAAATACAGGCCTAATCCCCCCTATTTTCCAAAATAGGAGGATTAGTCTGGGAAACTATAACAATAAAAAGAACTTTTCTTTGGAATAGGAATGGCTGAAATGGGGAACTGGAAATTGATCTTTTGTAAATATATCTTTAATCCCATTCAATAAAATTAAAGTGTTAGAAGTCTTTTCACAGGGTCTTTTACTACTAGAAAAGAAATCCAAGGGCTCAAAATAGCTGAAAATAGTCTCCATTCCATTTAGTACACTATATATATAAAAGTTCAAAAGGAGAGAGAGAGAAAAAAAAGTCTTGCCTAGCAGTGGAAGCTCTCATCCTGTGTGCAATGCTTGTTGGTCCTGGCGAGTAATTAAAGGAGTGTCGTGAAACACTTGAACCACTTGAATGTGGGCTATCATCCATGTAGCTGAAGACATTATTGCGCCCACACACCTGAAAATTACAAAACATTAAGTAATTGAATAAAAAATAAATAAAAAGAAAAAAACATCTATTGCAGAGTAAAAGATCAAACCTGTGAGGTAGTGCGAGGAGTGAGTGGAGTGTGTGGCGAAGTGGAGCTATCTGAGCTGTAGCTGTAGCTCTGAGCAAGAAGACGACTTAGAGGTATGCTTGGATCTACAGCAGCATTGCCAGTCTGCTAATTATACCATAATACCTTAGAGACAACTAAGTTAATACAGACATTACTATAACAACTAATAAGTTCAAATCAGATTAAACCAAGAAGACCAATTTATCAATTTTTCAAGATTGGGATTTAGACAAGTGATCTAATTTGTTTTGAAATTCTTACCTGACCATTCTTTTTAGGCCCAACTGGCCCTAGGTCTCCCACACTTGCTTCTGTTCCATTCATTAACTCAGTCAACATGGCATCTGAAAATAGGTAGGCCATCAAACATTCAAGAATGACATTCACATTCAATATGAATCCATAATAACTTTAAAGTGATAAAGACATACGAACCAATGGAATTCTTGTGAGCATTTTCTGATGAGAGATTTCGGAGATCTAGGGAGTTGTTGAGGAAGGAATTGATACGCATGATTGCTTCTAAGTTGTTTTCATCCTGTTCTACACCACTTAAGTTAAGGGACCCATATAGGTCTGTAAGATCATTCTGCAAAAAAATAAAGCTCCTCCTCAGTATGTAACTGATTAGTGACTTTCTAAAAGGTACAATGCCATCAACTTACTGGAATGTATGAGCAACAAAATTTGGTCACTTACATTAGGCATGAGATTTTCTTTGATTCATTTAGGAACCTGCTACTTAACCTTTACACATGATACAAAAATGTAAAACAAGAAAATAAAACAATCCATAGGCTGATGCAGGAACTTCTATCACAAGAATAAGCATAAGGAGATCCAAAGGGCAAAACAAAGAATGAAGGAAACCATGCAGGACTTAAATGTGAACCAGCATACACTTGCCTCAAAAGAATAAGCAAAAAGCTCTCACATCTGCAAATAAATATAAATCTTTTCTACTCAACCGAGTCAAAAATTTGAGCATATAGGAGTCAGCATTTTATAAACCTGTACACACTGTACATTCTATGAGCCCCTTGGATCTGGATGACGAGATTACCCCATCATGAAAAAATAGAGCTAAGTTACGGGAGACGCCCCAATCCCGCATTGAAAAAAATGTGGCCAAGGGGCGGGTGATGCCGCCTTCCCATCATGGGATTCAACCTCCCTTTCTGAGAGCACATTTGACATTTCAACCCTAGTGACCTTGGTGCAAACAAGTGACAATGACATTGTGTGCCGGCTCCGACTATGGGTATGGTGATTTTGTGCTGAAATTTTATGGAAGTATTAAAAATATTTTGGATTATGTGGAAGTGTTCCCATTGTGGAAGTGAATGCAGAATAGACTACAAAAGAAGACCCATTGCAATAAGTCTTGTGCTAAGGGGGGTAAAATTACAATGGATAACAATCAGGAATTGAGTAAAAAAAAAAAATATGGAATGGCTACCTTGACGTAAACCGAGACTTTTCATCTATCCTTTCTATTGTTGCCATGACAAATTTAGGCTCTTTCATATAATTAGAATTTTTACCCGCGTTTTCTCTAAATGTCACATTTTCTATGCACCATTTTCTACCAACGTGACATCACTTCCACCCCCAATGGAGCTTCGTGAACTCGCTTTCTCCCCTTCATCCCTCCCCCCCTCAGGAAATTAGTCTACAAGGACCCTTTCCCCCCTTGGGAGGGGGGAAGGGACCCCCCCTCCATTTGGAACTTAGTCCCTGGGAGGGTGTGTCGGGCTCGGTAACAATTAACACACATACATATATACATATACATATACATATATATATGTATATATAATCAATCTACACATATATATGTGTAAAATATACATTGCATATCTTTATTCATAAAGGGGTAATGGTGCCCAAGGCATTAATGTGTTAAATATTATAAGCGTAATGTTTAAAAGTGCGTAGTCTATAAGTGTTTCATACCCACGGATACTTAACCTAAAGATGGGTTGAATTACCGTAGAGTTTTTTAAAGTTGGCGCGTCATGTCTAAGTTTCAAAGAAGGCAAGTGAGCACGTCAAACTTTCATTATCATATTTGAAGTGTTTTTGGTGATTGTTGCATGCTATTTTGTCGTATAAATATCTTATTATAGCCTATTTTACCATGTTTCCACACGGATATACTTCATGCCATCACCTGATGTTGGGACTTATAACATCAACATTGTCGGCTGCTATCGTGACGGAAATGATCATCAGATTCTTTCTCATCACAAGAGAATAAATCTGATGATATAAATATTATCTAGGAAGTCCCGATTGTCATAATCAAAAAATTAACCCTAGGGGGCATAAGAAAAAGCACGGTGTGCCTTTTCCCCCGAACGATTTTTAAAAGCACCTGGTTTGACAAATCAAAACTGGACGTGGAAATGAACTTGATATATTTCTGCATCAAGGATTCACATTTTAACAAATTAGAAATTAATCAAAACTTAGTGATAATTCCATTAATGATTGGTCTAGTTTCTGCAGGGGAGTGCTGATCTCTTGATGCAAAAGAAATAATGCACTGACTGGGGGCCCAGGAAAACTGTAGAAATTGACGAGAGTAAATTCGGTAAGAGGAAGTACAATGTAGGAAGAGTGAAGGCCAGTGGGTGTTTGGTAGATTCTGCCAAGAAAAAAAAAAAAAAAAAAATCCTTTTCTTCGTATCCTTTGAAAAATGGGACTGACTCTAATCACAATCATTAGAGCCTATGTGAGACCCGGGACAACCCTAATTTCAGACTGTTCGAAAGCATGTGACAGTCTGAATGAAGAGGGCTTCAATCGCCTCAAAGTTAATCACTTACAATTTTGTTGATGCCAAAACTGGTGCCTATACTAACAACATCGAGAAGTGGAGGGATGCAATACAGTCCCCCAATTTGGCCGTCGGAAAGCGCATTTTGTTGGGTACATCGCGAGGGTGTTTTTTTTTAATGAGGCCCACCTGAGGCAAATAAGTGACTGCACCATTACCTGCTTGCTACTGCCGGGACTTAAAGTTTGACTCATCTTACAGATGATGACACTTTAACGTTGTTTAAATGGTAATTTCTTTCGACATTTACAGGTTGATAACATCATGCCATTCCACCCACCATCCCCCCGCTTTGGAGCTTCGTGAACTCCTTTATACCCCTTTGGAACTTTTGTGTTCTCTGGTGACAATTAGGGCATCTCGCGACATGACGTGACACCAAAAGCTGTCTTGTGATTGGAGGCAAGAGACCTCTAAGCTCCACCCATTTCTGTGATGTAATGGGAATGGTCACGGTTGATGGCTGTACTGGTTATTTTTCCGACAGGTACATAGTATTTTGGAATATGATATCCAAGATCTTGTTTGATATTTTATGGTGGCAAGTGCTGTTATAGATATCCAATAGGAGTACAAATATGCATGAAATGTCCAAAGTAGGTGGAATGTATCTGGCAACTTGATAAATGTTTACCGCCTGCACGATTCCTGTCCCATGAAAGGTGTCGTATTTCCTGAAACCGCTGGAAAGATGGTATTAAGTCTCTGCGAGGATGCGTCACTATCAGTAACAATTATCAACGACAGAAGCTGAGTGGTGATATTCAGGATATATTTTCATCCTTTAGCAGTGAATACGAGGCCGCAACAGCTTACACTAAGTTGTATCCATTCGATTTCTTCTGCTCATTGAGATGGTGGCGTCCATTTCCCTCAATCTCTATGCGTCGCTACAAATAACCTATACCACCAAAAAAACATCTGCGATTGGATATCTACCCTCTTTGGGCGTGTCACAACAGCTCTATTATTAAAGTATATAGATCTATACCCTTCCAATGTCAACAGAGAATAAAATTTAAATAACATTCGTTTTATCTGCTGTTTGTCTTGTGCTGAATAAATAAATTAATTACCCCTAAAGAAAGGTTTCCGACTCGGATGCAAGGAGAACGATCGGTTTTCGCCCCCAACTCTCTTCGTGTTATTTCACTAAATTTCTCATTTCACACCTAACAAAAACAAACAAGATGTAATTCATACGAAGGTAATTAAGTATATATAACGAAAATGAAGTTGTAAATGATGGATTTCAATAAAAAACGGATTGAAAAAAAATCGTAAATAATCATTTCAATAATTTTTCCTATAACAGTACATTTC